>NC_060142.1:28670267-28827767 GCF_021461385.2 Schistocerca piceifrons
AGCAGTCTGTGAACTCTACCTGGAGAGTGACTGCAGGCCGTGGTACCCTCCTCTTCCTACATAGGGTCAGAGCAGGGGGGCGCCGGCTGGCAAAACATTTTACTTTGGCTAGGCGAGAGACCGTCGCGAAGGCAGCCATGTGGCGAAAAGTGGGCGGCGGAAGTCGTTAAAGAATGCTGTAATCTGAGCTTTTATGTAAACGGCGGGATGGTCACAAAACTACAATCATTCTCATGTTAGAAGCTGGGACAACACAGATCGTCCAGTCCACGTGTAAAGAGGAGGCAAGACTGTAACGCTCCCGATGCCAGGAAGTCGTCAAGTTCTTTTGGCAAGTGGCACAAACATATATTTCAGGGGTACGACTGTCAAATCTTCTTTTTTCAGACAAGAGAGATTTTGAGTCTCTGATTGGCCCTTCTCAGGATATGTTAACAGAGGCTTCCTCTCCCAGCGTTGGAATCCCGGTACTGTGTTTGGATTGGCAACCAGGCCAGCAGAACAGTCATGAGGGGAGATTCGATGAGTAGAGGATGGATTCATTGGTTTGTACAACGTGGAGGGTTGGAAAGTGGTTGTGTGATTCTTTGCTCTCTTCATCTTCTGGTTCTCCCCTGGTGGAAGAACTTCAGGTCTTTCGCTAGTTGGTGAGACTTGTGTCAGCAACTTGTGGTGCTCTAAGACCCAGTGGTAGTTTCCAACTGTGACAGTGGAACTGCATATCATCTTGGACATATTGTGTGTCGCGACGGTGAGTTATTCGTCCTGAGTCGGCCGTCTGACTGCCCAAGATGTGCAGCACGCGCCGTTGTGCCTGTGAGTCAGACTGGTTGGACAGATCAGCGAATGAGTGCAGCTCATACTGAAATCTTCCAGGATTTCAGGTCTCTGATAAGGACGTTCCCCACGTCCTCATAATCAGAGTGCCACTCCACGTAGTTTGCAAGTTTTCGCCGACGCATCAGGACACTGCAGCTGCCTCAGTGAGCCGCTCATCGCCCACAGCGCGCCGTCTTCTGTTGCCCACCGAATCAAGGCCAGAGGGCAGGACTGTTCAGCTATACTCACAGCTCCCTGCTCTCCATGAACCGTAGTTTGTGGTGCACTTGGTCGTAGTTGATTCCATTTGAATAGAATTGGGCCTAACAGTGGATTCATGTAAACGAAGTAAGATTGCGTTGTAAGAGGGATTAATTCAGGGGAGAATCTGCATAGTTTCCACCCCTCTAAATGCTTTAGTAATCAAACACCATCCAATTTCTGATTTATGTTTGTCACTTTTTTGTAAGATTTATCAGCTCGATTATAGTTATAAAAGGATGAATAAAAACTCGTCATTATTTTTGTAAACTTAAATACGCCACTGTTCTCGTTCATACTTCTCCAACTATTCACTATTTTTATTTTATTGTGATTATACATGGATACAGAAGAATTTCAGTCGTATTAATTTAGTTAATTTGATGATTAATTTGAGTTCTGAAAGTGACTGCAGGAATAGGCAACAAATGTGTCACGAATAAGTTCACTAATTTCATGTATAAGAATAAACGCTGTAACTCTCGATTTGAAGATTATTGAGAAGATAATACTTTTCATTATGTAAAGATAATAACATTTAGCATCACTTGGAGATATATTTATGATTAAAGCAAGCGACCGCTTATGTCCTATATAACCCACCGATATCTTTCGTGACACATTCACACGGGTTACTGTGAAGTGGTATTTCGAGATAGCCCTTGTCTAATATTTTCCCATGGTAAAACCACTTTAAAAGCTTTACTCACAAACTGTGGGGCGTAGTCTGTCAACAATTTAAGTGGCTTTCCTATCTCCAACAAATATTCCCGGAGCCATCTAATCATTGTCTCTGTGTTGGCATGCTTAATAGGATGGAATTTGACATGACTAGATCAGCAATCAATTAGTACAAGTATTTAACTCTCCCCCGCCCCCTCTACTCGTTGATAGCTGGCCAAAGAAATCGTCCGTGAGTTCATGTAAGCCTTTAGGTAGTATCGGGTACAACTTACATATTATCACTTGATTATCTTTCATCTTTTGGCAAGTTTGAAATGTACGTAGTACAGGCAGTACTTTTTTACTTAAGTTCTTAAAGAAGTAAAATTTTATCATATGTTTAACACATTTTCGTACCTCAAGGCGTCCATATCCTTAATGAATAAACGTAATTAAGTCAAGTTCTACAGATTTCGATATACGCAGTCTCTGTTTGAGTCTAATTTTCTTTACTCTCCGAACCAAATCTATCTTTCTGAAGTCTTGCCACTTTCGTGGTAATGACCTGGAAAATACTGGCAGTAAGTACGTTGGATGTACTTAAACATCTCGTTTAAACTCTGGAAAATGCTTATAAAAATTCATTCCGCTTCCCAACTGTAATTCCGCTAATAGCGCTGATGCATCGAAAGATTTACCTTCAACTTGACTTTCTGTTAGTTACCTTCTAGTTTTTACCAATTCATCCCATAGTCTCTTGGACTTGTTGGTATTGTTAATGACTTCCTCCCGTAAAGCTGCCCATTTCCTAAATTGCGTGAAGTTTCCTGAAATATTTGATCTAACAATGTTTGTATTTTTTCCTCCAAACCTGAATGTATGGTGTTCGAATAAACAGAATCTCCGTCGTCTGTTCTCTGTCCTAAAATTTCTATGCGCGTTTGTGCGTCTGACGTCTGATCTTCTACCAACTTATATTCTATTTTTGCAAAGTCACCTAAACTATCTGCGTCTGCATGCAAACGTTTAACACGTTCATTTATTTCTTCGTGAACTCAGTCTCATTGTTTCAGGACTGCGGTGTGTATTTCTTGTCTTAACAAGTGGAGCCTTTGACCTACTTTATGTCCAAACGCGTCTCTAACGCTTCGTGAGAGTCTTCAATCTGAGTTTCTAAGTCTTGTGACAGTGTTTTTTGGTGTTACATTACTTGTTCAGGAGTATCTTTAATCTGATTTCGTAAGTGTGAAAAGTTTTTATCAAGTTTTTTGTAATAACATTTCCATATTAACTGATGTCGAAATTTTCTTGTTATCATCGGCGTAAACAAACTCACAAATATTACCCAATCACCGCACTACACTCACAAAACAAATTTTGACGTGAAATACTGGTGCAGCTCACCGTAGCCATACTGCGTGATGACGACGCAGTGGTTTAGATGGCGAGCTGGCGTCGGCGGTGTCGGCTGTGCGCTGTGGCTCCGTCAGTCGTCGGGCGGCTGCACGCTGACCGGACGCCGCCGGCTGGCTGTGCGCTCGCTTTCGGCGGGTCGTCCACGGCTGCGTGTTTCGTCGCTGCAGACGGATGCACCGAGTCCAGGCGCACCGTCATCGTTGTTTATGCTCCCTGTTGCCCTTGGCAACACATCTTCTCTTTGCTGATTTACTACGGAATGTCTTCCCTTCAATCTGTTCTTTATCTGCCACTTTCCCCTTACAACCGTACGGTCACCACACGGAGTGTTTATTAAATGGCTGATGACCGCTTCATTTCAGTGTAGCAATGTTTTGACTGCTTAAGCAACATCTATTCTGGACCTATTACTCCATACAGCTGCACCTGACACCGCAGTTTTATCACTCCCTTATTAGAACTGTGTAGATACTCAGCTTTGCTACTCTTCTCATTTACCTCATGGTCCAGCTATGCTCTGCTCTGTTCTTCTCGACATCGAACTTCTTTCTTCCGTGCAGATTTCTGTAGGTAAAGTGGCTATAAAACAAATCACTGCTTCTCTACTTAAATAAAGAACAGACTGGTCCCAACTAACTCTGTATATTGTCACCAACTTTTACGAAAGGTTACACGTTACATGGGAACCAACAATCATTACTGTCTCAAAGACCTCTCGTTAATACTCTGTCGGTGAATAATATATAAAAACAATCGTTTATCTACATCATATTCGTATTCCTTGGTGCCGCAAATCTTCCATGGTGCATCTTCTATGGTACCAGAGCTCCTTCATTTCTCCTTGCTCCGTGGAGATTACAAATGCCCTCCGACAGGTACACTCTGCACTTACGTTCCCGCAGTACGTGGCCCGGTGCCTACAAACTACTTGCGGTGACGCACATCGTTACTCTGAGTTCTGTATTTGACGTACGTCACACGTGCCCTTCCATGAATGGCGTGGATCACTAGAACGTATGATGCCCACACTCCCGTACTAGACATACTTTGATATGATATTTGTTCCTATGGATCCCTACAATATGGAATGAGGAATCTGATCCGAAGTAAAACTATCGTGTCGTAACGTAGCTGGTGTTATAACCAATTCGTCATTAATCCACTTGTGTACATTAGACGATAAACCAACTCTCGGTTAACTGACATACACACATAAAAGAAAGTTTTGCATCACCTTGGTTTCCAGAACTCCTGAAGATAGACGTTGATTGTGGATATCATATCACAGACACAGTCCCTTTGACCTGAGATGTCACTAAACCCGCCAAAACATGTAAACAACCATACATGAGCAGCGCCTATGAGACGGAGGGGGTCCGACAGCCGATCAGTTCCAGTCATTTCACCAGGATGGAGGTACACGGATCTTGTTACCACTAGTTCAACCATGCCCAGACGGTCAATACAGCGGTTCGATCACGCCCGCATTGTTACTTTGTGTCAGGGAGGGCTCTCAACAAGGAAAGTGTCCAGGCGTCTCGGAGTCAACCAAAGCGATGTAGTTCTGACATGGAGGAGATAGAGAGAGACGGTAACAATTGATGACACGCCTCGCTCAGGCCGCCTAAGGGCCACTACTGCAGTGGATGACCGCTACCTACGGATAATGGCTCGGAGGTAACCTGATAGCAACGCCACCATGTTGAATAACGCTTTTCGTACAGCCAAAGGACATCGTATTACGAATCAGATTGTGTACAATAGGCTCCATGATGCTCAGCTTCACTCCCGAGTCCGCAGCTCGTGGTCGTGCGGTAGCGTCCTCGCTTCCCACGCCCAGGGTCCCGGGTTCGATTCCCGGCGGGGTCAGGGATTTTTTCTGCCTCGTGACGACTGGGTGTTGTGTGATGTCCTTAGGTTAGTTCGGTTTAAGTAGTTCTAAGGTCTAGGGGACTGATGACCATAGATGTTAAGTCCATAGTCCTCAGAGCCATTTTTGAGTCCCGACATCCATGGCGACGTCCATCTTTGCAGCCACGACACCATGCAGCTCGGTGCAGATGGGCCCGACAACATGCCGAATGGACCGTTCAGGATTGGCATCACGTTCTCTTCACTGATGAGTCTCGCATATGCCTTCAACCAGACAACCGTCGGAGACGTGTTTGGAGGCAACCCGGTCAGGCTGAACCCCTTAGACACACTGTCCAGCAAGTACAGCAAGGTGGAGGTTCTCTGCTGTTTTTGGGTGGCATTACGTGGTACCGACATACGCCGCTGGTAGTCATGGAAGGCACCATAACGGCTATACGATACGTGAATGCCATCCTAGAGTGGGCAGCATGTTCTCCAGACACGAACCCTGTCGAACACGGCAGGGATAGATTGAAAAGGGCTGTTTATGGACGATGCGACTCACCAACCACTCTGAGGGATCTATGCCGAATCGCCGTAGAGGAGTGGGACAATCTGGACCAATTTTGATGAACTTGTGGACAGTATGCGACGACGAATACAGGCGAGCATCGATGCAAGAGGACGTGCGACTGGGTAATTGAGGTACTGGTGTGTACAGCTGTCTGGATCACCACCTCTGAGGGTCTCGCTGTTTGGTGGTACAGCATGCAATGTGTAGTTTTCATGAGCAATAAAAAGAGCGGAATTGATTTTTATGTTGATCTCTATTCAAATTTTCTGTACAGGTTCCGGAACTCTTTGGACTGAGGTGCTGAAAAACTCTTTTCTAAATGTGTGTATTATTGAACTGTCGATTTGAAATTTCAGTACTTAGTTGCTCTGATTTGCTGTTGATTAATACGCACACATAACTGAAACAAATTTACGGTCGCCGGCTCGCTGCACCAGCAACTCTAGTATACTGAAATACTGAAGTAATGGCAACGCAGCGGAACTCTGCTCGTTTTCTTATTAACGTACGACACTACTCAACTTCTGACAATACATTGACACAGATATGAAATGGAAATGCTAAAGTGAAAGGGAAGTTTGCTTTTTGGTTGTTAAACACAATAGCTGTTCGGAGCACTGGCACTACCCATTAAAAGTTCATTAGCGAAAGGGTGGCGTCCCCTAGAATATTACGACGTTACTCACCTTGATGCTTAATGTCGGCTGCTTTCAGTATACCTGTCTGGGAAACTGTTTGCATTTACTAGTATACGTTAGCTTCGAAAGTGGATCAATAATTGACATATTTTCTGGTATAGTGATTTCAGTAATCATTGCAGCGTAATGCTCACTGAATAATGAAGACGTTAATTTCGTCAATCACTAACAAGTAATGTAAAATAGAAAACTCACATTCATGTTTTGACAATTGAAACGTAATGACCTTTCTATTTAAGAAACAATGTTTAACAAAAGAAGCCTGAATGCTATCACTGGAAATGTGATAATACTGCCGAACGTTAAAATCATTTAATCCGAGCATGACCAGTTATTTTTGTGAAATACGTTTTAGTAGTCTTTCCAAGAAATTAAGATTATTATACTTTGGTTCAGAAAACATAGATCACGCTGTCACTATTATTTAACTGTTGTTCAACTGTGAGCAGTTAACATAAAACATTGTCAAAGTTTCGACTGTCTCAGACTGATCAAAAAATGTTATTAGAATATTATCCACTCATTTAAATACTTTTATGTCTCTTAATACAACTCGGAATTTCACTTAAGGAAAGGAAGGATCCTATCATGGAAAATTATCGAGTTAAAACACAATTACTATCTGAATGAAAAACTATAATTTCAACACTATCAATTCTAAACGCTGGAATGTCTGTACATACTTGTACATTAAACTGTTTAGACCTTACTGTGCGCTGAATCTTCTTAGGCGCATCGGCTGATAGCATTGCGTAGCCATAACTACAATATATAGCATTTGGGGCCACACCAGCTTTTCCTGCCAGTTAACCTCCTCTAGGACTTTGCCTGGTCGGCGGTGCGGGTCTCCCGCATCGTCCCCTAAGCTCCTCGGAGTATGGGACCTTTATCATCATAATCATCATCATCATCGTCAAGCTCTTCCAGTTTTGCACTGTGCCCACATAATTCCAAATACTCGCTGTCCATACAAATTCTTGTCATTCCAGCATGACGACGAACATTTCACAAGCACACACAGACCTCAGCACACTCTCACTGTAATGCATTTTACGTCTGGACCAGAAGCAATCTAATAAGGCAATGCAAATGGCAGCCTCTCCAACAACTATTTCGCGCGCAGGCACTTCCAAAGACATTAATGAAGCCTACCGATAGATAATCTCATAGATAATGTTACGCTCTTGACTGTTCCAGCGTGTCTACATACAATACTTTAAACATTTATCATTAATGTATTGACACACAGTGTTATATCCACAGATTAACACCCATATGCGAACAAAAATTTTTATTAGGTGGAGCAAGGTCAAAGCTTAATCTTACAAAAAGATAAACTTTCTTCGAAAATAAAAAACTTCTTCTCCTACACAACAAGCCAAAGAATAAGCCACCTTATTGAATTGAAATATTAGCAGCTGAACTGAATTTACGTTCCTTTGTCGGGTTTTCTCTCAACGCTTTCCGGCGGATGCCGAGGAAGTAGACGGGCGCAGAGGCCGGGGTCGATGGCCGGCGTAGCGAAGACGTGGCACCTGGACGTTCCGGCTGCGGCGAAGTCTCTTCCGGGCGGCAGTCCGCAGTGCGTCGAAAGACGCCTGTTTCCCTTTCTTCGGCTATTTAACACGGCGGCTCCAGTCTTCCTCCGCTGATTCCGGAGTGATGACTGGCGGCCGTTGGCGATCCATGCCTTGTGGATGATGATATCATAGTGTGACTAACCGCGCCGGAAAAAGGCTGGTGCGCGTGCGTAGTTCGCGGCTGATTGAATGTTTGGCGGGAACGCCTCTAGCGCCAGCTGGCGGAACTCGCCGGCACTAAGTTGCAGGCGCCGCTTAACTCTGCCACGGTAGCCGACCGTTGCGTTTGCGTGTCTGTGCGCGCAACGGCACATAGCTCACTGAATTAAATAAAATTAATAAAAATATTCACAGCATAAGTATTACTGAGAAAATATACACAATCTTAACCAAACGTTGAAGCAAAAGACCGATAATCCACAGTGTTATGGTGTTACAGACTATGTGATCTATCCGGAGAAAGCGCGCGCTTTTGAACTGAGATGAAATGCTTTCGTATTTTATTCTTTTTCATGCTCCGATCATTTATGCCTACAGAAAGCCGTTTCCACGTTCACTGGAGGTGGCACTGTATCATTACGAATACGACAGATCCCGTCAGTTAATTTCTGGAATTCTAGTTCTTCTTTTCCGTCTGTTTTCTTCGTTCTATATGTTTCCCCGACTGTCGTTCTATTGGTCGATCTGCTGTTTCAATTACCCTGGTTAAATAACTCGACCAACGCTTTCCGCTTTCCCATTCCTACGTTTAATACCTGCTTGAATTCCCTTGAATTGGAAGGTACTTTTGCTACATCTTCCTTTGCACGCTGTGTGGTGTCTTTAGTGGATATAGCAACGAGGAATAGAAGCCCATCTTGAACAGAGAATTTAGATGTTAATTTACTCTGCATGTAATATCAAACAGTGAAAATAATAAATAACTTTGTTGGCGTATTTGGAGTGTGAGTAGCTAACAGTAGAGTTATGTATACATAAACACATACAAAAGATTTATGAATCTGTCACTCTTCAATACAATGTCTATCCAGAACATGTCTAGCACTGGCCACTATGGAAGTACGTAAATGTTATTCAACTGGCAAACACACAAAATGGGGTCAGTGCATGAATATTCGAACTTAGGTACTTCCGCCGCTGAAGCTTCGGAGAGTGGATGCTAGGAACCTCATTGGCAGCGGCGGAATCGTCCGTGGCAGGCGGCGCCCTCTTGCTGCCGAGGCGGCTGTACAAAATGAGTTTCTCCGTCCTTTCGTCACAAGATTGGTCATAATCGGCGAATAGTTTTTCTGATCGCTTAAGATGGTCACAGTGAAATTTAAATTGATCCGCAGTGTTCTTGAAATGTGTCTCATTTTCCTAGTCTTTACAGTTTTCGTCCATCTTTTTGTTCGCATACTTAACACGATCTACCAACTCATCCACCCTCCCGACTAATAATGACAGCATGTCATCGAATGCAGGTGGCGATGACCTTGGAGCGCGATCGGCAGAACCTTTTGTCAGGTTTTCGCTGCCAGCGAGTACGCAGTGATCCGTTGCCTGTGACACTGAGACGTTTTCTTCACTTAATCCCTCTCTCCCTGCTTGTTCTACATTATTCTGTAAGTTATCGGTTTTGCGGTTTGTTGCTAACGACTTGTTAATGTTACGATCTTGACTTGCCATTATCTCAGAACTGTGCAAACTGCCTTATTCGACCTCCACGCTACGGAATCACTCGTTTCTTTTCTGTCCCCTATACTCCCTTCTAAACCACGTGCAAGCGCACAGGTTAGCCTTGAAATTGCTAATACTGATACTGAAGTCACGCACTTTTGCCCGAATAACTAAGATTCTTCCCTACATGTGACGAAACACAATGACATTCCTAACTTAACTCATAAACACATAAAAATATTTCTCCCAAAATTTCAACGATGAGTACTCAGGACCCCGACGGATTTTTACTCGCCAACCTTTTGTTGTTAGCTAAGGAAAAGCACAAATTAATAAATCTGCATACGTTTAACATAAGTTTAGAATTGATTACGTTCAATTATTACTGGATGTTCATCCTAATTTTCCAGGTAAAATCAGTTAAAAGAAAATTTGACTACGCAATTTAGAAAACGTTCAGTGTACAGAATCCTAACTCAGGATACACAGATTCTTATTCTTCCCAACTAACACGTGACTGCATAAATCAGAAGGCAGGAGGCGCCAAAATCTTACGTGAGGTGTCGTTTGTGGTCGGAGCATTCCTCTAGGATGCACAAAACCAAGTTCTGCTGCCCTACAAAATGAGGAGCCACACCAAATGACCATGCAATTTCATTAAAAACAGGATATTGTCGCTTAAGGGACAAGTCTTATTTAAATGAATATTAACAGAGATGACCCAGTTAAGCATGAAACAAACGAGTATCACACCACTCACATATATATTCACTGCTCAACAGAAGCTTGGAATGCTATCGTAAAATGTAGTCTACGATACCAGAGATTTCATTGACATAGGCACACCATACATTATCCAGTTAGAACCCATATACCGGACGGTCTTTACTACTGGCATGCTTTGTGGCCGTTTCCCAGCCATGTAAACAAACCGCTGCCGCACCGGCACACCGCGAGCAGTCCAGTACCAACAAGAGCTTCATTCAGTTAGTGTTCGGCACTGCACTAACATGCCACGTAGAGGCATACAACACTATGATAGAGTCGTGATGGTGGCCTTACTTTCAGCAGGTCATACACAGAAAGATGTTGACGATTGGTTACATGTTACTCCAAATGGTATGTCTGAGGTGTAGAGAAATTACAGAGAGAAGGGGAACGAGAACATAGACCTCGCAGTGGACGTTCTCGTATGACAACACTAATGCAGGATCGTTTCCTCCAACTGTCATCTAGCAGGCGCACAACATCAATACTTGAAATTACTTCTCCCGTGCAACAGGTAATTTTGGAAATTTGTGGTAGTTCCGGTGGGACCAAAGTTTTTAGGTGACGTTTGGACAGGCACTGAACGACATCAGGAACGCCGATACGTTCAGGAAGTCAATCCGTTTGCAGATCGACGTATGCTCTATGTTCTGGGCGGCAATAACAATGGGACGGTGGACCCATCTAATTCCAAGCTACGGCAGTTCGACATATCGCCGATACCTCCAAGAGTCCTAAAAACGATTGTAAGTCCTTCAGACGTGAAGTCAGTGACAACTTCATCCTAGTCGATGAGAATGCAAGACCGCATCGTACGCTAGCACTGTCTCTCTTTCTTCAAAGATGCAGGAACCGAATGCATTGGCCAGCACAAAACCAGATCTGAATGGAATTGAGCGTGCAGTGGACCTGTTGAAGCCAGCCATTGCACAGCGTCCGAATCCACCTGACAATCTTCATATCCTCACTGAAGCTGCCATTGAGGAGTGGGACCCCATACCCCAAGATGAACTTGGCGGCCACATTCAGAGAATACCTCCCACTACTAAAGGCTGATAATCATCATCACGAAATAAAGATTTCCACTGTTTTTGTTTTCAACATGTAGGCCTAGGAGAGTGTCTGCTTCGTTTTGTAATGATTTTTTGTAACTACCAAAAATAGTTTTTGTTTTAGGAAGGACTTTACTTTTTTAATAATGTATTGCACAAACCTCAATGGGTGTGTTATAAGAAGTCATTGTATTACACTCTATGATATTCCATACTTTTGTTGGAGTGTGTGTTAATGGGAGGAGGGATCTTCTAGCTATGAATGGAAAAAAAATGGATATTAAAACGAATAGATTTATTGACTTTGGACATGAAAGTTACCCATTGATACATTCATAACAAGCATTAATAATTGGATAAGGGAATTCAGAGTATAAACTTGGGAGTGGTGGGTAGGGATGATGAAACACAATTACGTTAATGACTCGCGGAAGCGGTCAGTCACTGGGTTAGTTATTAACTAAGTGTGGAAAGTACACGGTAAGATAGTAGTGAAGACAATTAGAATGCCAAAATGTGCATTGAGAGGAAGATGAATCGGTGGCTATAAGATCGCCTCCTGAGGGGAGCGAGCTATATTCGTTTCCACGCAGCTTCGGCGGGAGCAACGATGTGTCATCCTACCAGACGGTCAGTGTGTACATAAACAGGCTGGCGGCAACAACGGTTAGAGGATATGATTTCAACCTCCTTTAGTACTTAGAGCTGAAGTACAGACGTGTTCCCCGTGGGAAGCAAGTCTCGTGTCATCAGTCGTTTCTCCTGTCCAAAGCCTAATGCACAATCATCACTGAGTGAAGACATAAAGTGGAGTATTTTTACTAAGAGCACTATGAAACGCGACTGTGCTGCTACCAAAACTGGAAATCGTTGCCCAATGAAAGCAGATATTTGAGTTCCGATGAATGAAAATTACGTAACAACGTCACACAATTTCCTACTCTTCTCTGTCGCATTAATACTTCAGCCAGTCGCTCAGAGGAGGTCAGCTAGAACCAGGAGATTTCTCCCATTCGATTCGGTTTTTCCTTCAACGGAGGAATGTGCAGTCCCAATTCCCTCTGCAAAGAATGTTGGGGGATGAGAGCCCCAGGCTCAGTACCTGTCGACGGACCACTGTCCAGAGTGCTACAGTTTTATAGCGGCAGGTTCCTCTTCACAGAGACTCAAATCTCACGCATCCATCTTGAGAGCTTTCCGGTGTTCAGAACCACCAACAGCGTAATGAACGACTACTTGATCAAGTGAACTTGCGTATCATCCTCCTTAGTGGACAGTTTCAGCGAAAAATGGACTCGTTACGAAGTCAACAGAGAGCTGATGCGCGGCGAAAGTTACTAGAGAACATCTTGACATTTAGTGCCGCTAGAGGTCGCTTGTGTATATATGTCATTTTCAATTGCAAATATATATGTTATAGCGGAAGTAGAAGATTAAAGAAGGTAAACCTTCCCTAGTGGATGTAAACCATCACTAAAATGATCAGTGAAAGCTTACCATAAACTGAAAAAGAAACACATACTCTAGTGAATGTGAACCATCACTGCACTCGGCTAGGGAAAGTGTACAGTAGCATATTATACACTAGCGGAGGTGTGCCATCACTGCTCCCTGGTTATTAACGGTGCGTCCAACAATGCTACCACGCATCAGCATGAATGTAATTGCCGTCAGTTGGTTATGTTATACAGCAGTGCATTTATAGTTAACAGTAGTGCAGTTACGATTTACAGTCGTGCAGCTGTGGTTGACAGTAGTGCAGTTATTGTTCACATCAGTGCAGCTATGGTTGAAATCAATAAAGTACTACGAACATCTTAGAGTGGAACGGGTAAATCTCAGCTATAATTCGGTCTTCATAGACAGAGAAAAGTACGAGTCACTTATCAGCGACGCTAAACCACTCAGATCTGGACCAAAGAGGGACGGCAACGACTACAAGTTTTTGAAGAGATATGAAGTGCTGCAAGTGAATGAAGTAACCAAATTAATACAACCTGTAACTGAAGAAGGTAAGATTAAATACTATGTTTATGATGAAGAACTGCGTGATATTCTGCATGATGCTCATGTAATGACTGGCCACGGTGGACGCGACCGAATGATGACATGCGCGAAGTCAAAGTTCTGTAATATAACATACAGAGATATCCAGATTTATCTTAGTTTGAGTGAGCCTTGTTTACAAAAGCAAAAAGGTCAGAAAAAAGGAATAATAATGAAGCCAGTGCTGTTCAAGGAGCTAAATTCCAGATGTCAAGCTGATCTCATCGAATACAATCGCAACCAGATGGGGATTACAAATTCGTAATGGTTTATCGGGACCACCTCACTAAATTAGTTGTTCTCAGGCCACTGAAGCCCAGAACAGCTGAAGAGGTACGCGATTACATTACTGACATTTTTACGTTGTTAGGCGTTCCATCAGTGTTGCAGTCTGACAGTGGTAGAGAGTTCGTCAGCAAAATAATGAGCAGCGTAGCTAAACTATGGCCCAATTTTAAGGTTGTCCACGGTAAACCTGGACACAGTCAGAGCCAAGGCAGCGAAGAGCGAGCAAATCAAGGCATAGAAAATATCCTAACTACATGGATGCAGGAGCACAACACCAGCAGCGTAGCTAAACTATGGCCCAATTTTAAGGTTGTCCACGGTAAACCTGGACACAGTCAGAGCCAAGGCAGCGAAGAGCGAGAAAATCAAGGCATAGAAAATATCCTAACTACATGGATGCAGGAGCACAACACCTGAGTGGAGCCATGCATTAAGATATGTGGAGCTAATGAAGAATAGCGCTGTACATTTTGTAATTGAAAAAAAATCCGTACAAAGCGATGTTTGGCTGCCCTCCTAAACATGATTTGTCTTCAATATGTTTACCTCCTGAAGCATTGATGAACGTTCACTCTGAAGATGATCTTGAAAATACAATTAATCAAGTGAGTGTTAGCAGTGAGACAAGGAATGAAACGTTGTAGGATAATGATCACAGTAAATGTCCATTCCAAGTGGATAACATATCTACAAGAACAGAGGTTGAGAACAGAGAGGTAGAAAATATTCCAGACAATAATGACTACTGCCTGGCTGATTTAGAAGAGTCATCTCGTGCTGTTAAAAACCACAGAATTGAAGTGTACAAATGCTTAGAAGAAAAAGCGCAAAGAATGAGGCAGTGTTCAGATTGCTGCTTTCCAGCAGTAGAAAAGGGCTGTACTGTGAGAGTTCCAGTTCCCGACTTCGATAGAGGAAGAGGAGAACTAGGTCGGTCTTGGATGTCGTCGTCAAACATCGGCCTATGGCGTCTACCAAAGAGGAACGAGAGATTGTGAGCTGAGCCAACTATAGGCTAGGTAATAAATTGTTTGTTTCTAAATAATCATTGAAGGGACGATACGATATGCGACTGCGGCTACAACTACAACATTTAGTTTCAGGTCCCAGTTCAGTACTTGCCCTCTAAAAATAATCTCAGAGGAGGAAGTTCCAGCAGAGAAAACCGTTGCCCTGAAGACAGTTAAGATGTCTCAGTCGATGGGAAACGGCCAGGGATTCTTCAAATGCAATTGCCAGCCAATCTGTCAGACTCTGAGATACTTTTGAAAAAACAAAAATGTGTTGTGCAACTTCAAATGGTATGGTGCACGTCCTTTCTGCAATAAATGAATTTTACATAATATGACTGTTTTCAAACTACAGGTGATAAATGCAGCTTTCGAAGTACGACTGTTTTGATATTACAGCCACGGCTCATATTCCTTACCTTTTGGCAGTGAAGGTATACATTCACTAGTGATAGAGCACACAATCCATAGTCAATGCGTATTGTTTGACAGAACTGGAATCAGTAACCCACTTTCACTAAATGGGGCAATGAAGGTCCATTATCACCAGTGATGGTATACTTTCCCTGAAACTTCCACTTCCACTATAACATATACATATATATATTATTTTAATAAAAATGCGGTAACTGGGTTACAATTACTAAATTTTTGTAGAAGTTAGAAGCTAAAATATTATGCGGAATAGCAAGAGCACACGAAACGATACAGAGGTAAAACGGTAAGTCGTAAAAGACGACGTCATTAAGAAGATAAAAATACGTAATTTCAATAAAATGTTTTGACTGATACACAATGATAAAAATTTTTCTTTTTTCTTGGTTGCAGGTACAATCTAAAATATTTTCTACACACAGAAATGTATACTTAACCATTTCGAGGTAAAGCACTAAGTCGAAAGAAACATATAATTAACAGTGCAAACTAAGGACTATTTCAAAATCCAATCTACATACACCGTCACGTACAAGACAGAATATTGACAACATGGTTATACGGAAAATACCCAGTAGGTGACAAGATTGCACAGTACAGAGCGCCAGATGTAGCTCCTTGCGTAGACGACGAAGAGGATAACCTCCATTAAATAAATTCAACATCAGTATCTTTTGTACATACTTGTAGTGATATTGTACTACCGGAGGTCATTGTGCATAAAAGCCTGTTAAATATACAATATCATACATAGGCCGAGGTCTTCATATAATTGTGGTCTCTCAGTAACGGTTACAAGAGGAGAATATGACAATCGCAAAACCAAAATAATAATACGGGAGCAGTTGCAAGGTAAATATTCGGTAGGACACTTGAAGATTTAGATGGTTCAAATGGTTCAAATGGCTCTGAGCACTATGGGACTTAATATCTGTGGTCATCAGTCCCCTAGACTTAGAACTACTTAAACCTAACTGACGTAAGGACATCACACACATCCACGCACGAGGCAGGATTCGAACCTGCGACCGTAGCGGTCACCCGGTTCCAGACTGAAGCGCCTAGAACCGCACGGCCACACCGGCCGGCGAAGATTTAGATAAAATAGGAATATAGACATAAGTATGACGTATCTACATCTACACCCATACTCCGCAAGCCACCTGACGGTGTGTGGCAGAGGGTACCTTGAGTACCTCGGTTCGTCCTTCTATTCCAGTCTCGTATTATTTGTGTAAAGGATTGTCGGTATGCCTCTGTGTGGGCTCCAGTCTCTCCGATTTTATCCTCATGGTCTCTTCGCGAGATATACGTAGGAGGGAGCAATATACTGCCTGACTCCTCGGTGAAGGTATGTTCTCGAAACTTTAACAAAAGCCCGCACCGAGCTACTGAGCGTCTCTCCTGCAAAGTCTTCCACTGGAGTTTATCTATCATCTCCGTAACGTTTTCCCGATTACTTCTATCAACCCTATCTGGTACGGATCCCACACTGCCGAGCAGTATTCAAGCAGTGGGCGAACAAGCGTACTGTAACCTACTTCCTTCGTTTTCGGATTGCATTTCCTTAGGATTCTTCCAATGAATTTCAGTCTGGCATCTGCTTTACCGAAGATCAACTTTATATGATCATTCCATTTTAAATCACTCCTAATGCGTACTCCCAGATAATTTATGGAATTAACTGACTGCTTTCAGTTGCTGACCTGCTATTTTGTAGCTAAATGATAAGGGATCTATCTTTCTATGTATTCGCAGCACATTACACTTGTCTACATTGAGATTCAATTTCATTCCCTGCAACTTGCGTCAATTCGCTGCAGATCCTCCTGCATAACAGTACAATTTTCCGTTGTTACAACCTCTCGGTACACCACAGCATCATCTGCAAAACCCCTCACGGAACTTCAGATGTCATCCACAAGGTCATTTATGTATATTGTGAATAGCAACGGTCCTATGACGCTCCCCTACGGCACACCTGAAATCACTCATACTTCAGAATACTTCTCTCCATTGAGAATGACATGCTGCGTTCTGTTATCTAGGAACTCTTCAGTCCAATCACACAATTGGTCTGATAGTGCATATGCTATTACTTTGTTCATTAAACGACTGTGGGGAACTGTATCGAACGCATTGGGGAAGTCGAGAAACACGGCATCTACCTGTGAACCCGTGTCTATGACCCTCTGAGTCTCGTGGACGAATAGCTTGAGCTGAGTTTCACACAATCGTCTTTTTCGAAACCCATGCTGATTCCTACAGAGTAGATTTCTAGTCTCCAGAAAAGTCATTATACTCTAACATAATACGTGTTCCAAAATTCTACAACTGATTGACGTTAGAGATATAGGTCTATAGTTCTGCACATCTGTTCGACGTCCCTTCTTGAAAACGGGGATGACCTGTGCCCTTTTCCAATCCTTTGGAACGCTACGCTCTTCTAGAGAGCTACGGTACACCGCTGCAAGAAGGGGGGCAAGTTCCTTCGCGTTCTCTGTGTAAAATCGAACTGGTATCCCATCAGGTCCAGCGGCCTTTCCTCTTTTGTGCGATTTTAATTGTTTCTCTACCCCTCTGTCGTCTATTTCGTTATCTACCATTTTGTCATCTGTGCGACAGTCTAGAGAAGGAACTGCAGTGCAGTCTTCCTCTGTGAAACAGCTTTGGAAAAAGACATTTAGTATTTCGGCCTTTAGTCTGTCATCCTCTGTTTCAGTAGCATTTTGGTCACAGAGTGTCTGGACATTTTGTTTTGATCCACCTACCGCTTTGACATAAGACCAAAATTTCTTAGGATTTTCTGCCAAGTCAGTACATAGAACTTTACTTTCGAATTCATTGAATGCTAAGGTAACAAAGGTCAAGGTATCCCATGATACCTCCTAACATCGTGTGTAACCAGCTTTTGCCCAGCGTAGTCCATGAACTCGACGTGGAATGGTCTCAACAATTCGTTGCAAGTCCCATGCAGAAGTAATGAGCCATGCTGTCTCTACAATCGTCCATAATCTACAGGCGTCCGTAATTGCGAAAATGTTGCTAGTAGAGAAATATAAGCACGAACTGACCTGTCGATTATGTCCCACAAATGTTCGTTGGGATTCGTATCGTACGATCTGGGTGACCAAATCAATGTACAGAATGTTCTTCAAACCGCTGGTGAGCAAATATCGCCCAGATGTAGGGCGTGTTGTCATGCGTAAAAATTCAATCGTTGTTAGGGAATATGAAGTCCATGTTCGGCTGGAAATCGGCCGAATATAGCCTATCGCAGTCAATGACCGTGTCAGTTGAACCAGAGTACCAGAGTACCCAGTCCATTCCATGTAAACACAGCCGACACCACCTTGGAGCCACCACCAGCTGGCACAGTGTCTCGTTCACAACTTAGCTTCGTGGGGCCTGCGACACACTCTAACCCTACCATTAGCTCTTACGAACTGAAATCGGGACTCATCTGACCAGGTCACGCTTCTCCAGTCGTCTCGGGTCCAACCGATGTGACCACGACACGAAAATACATGCAGGCGATGTCGTGCTGTTACCAAAGGCACTCTTGTCCGTCGTCTGCTGCCACAGCCCATTAACGCCAAATCTCGCCGCACTGTCCTGACGGATACGTTCGTCGTACGTCCCAAAACTGATGTCTACGGTTATTTCGCGTAGTGTTGCTTAGAGCTGTCAGAACTAACAACTTTCAGAGTCTGTGGATTCCCGCCAACGGCCAAAATTTCATCGGAAACTTTTAGACAAGACAAATGACGGTTCTGCCAGTGGACTGTCCTTTTATGCTTTGGATACGCGATACTGCCCCCATCCGCATATGTGCATATCTCTAAGCCATGCTTTTATCACCTTACTGTATGTTGTTGTTGTTGTGGTCTTCAGTCCTGAGACTGGTTTGATGCAGCTCTCCATGTTGTGGACTGACAATGCAGCCAGTCCACAGTGACGGGTAGCCGAAAGAAAGGCACGCGTACACACACGCCGACTGGCGTGTATTCTGGAACAGGATAAGTAGTGAATTCTGATAAGAAAAGTATGCAGCTCCTCGAATACTTAACTTTAATTCTTTGTTGGTTTACAACGTTCTTGATGAGACATTTCATACGATAACTCTCAAACTATGTAAGGCTAATGGCGCCTTGCTAGGTCGTAGCCATGGACTTAGCTGAAGGCTATTCTAACTGTCTCTCGGCAAATGAGAGGAAGGCTTCGTGCGTATAGTCGCTAGCAATGTCGTCCGTACAAATGGGGCGAGTGCTAGTCCGTATCTCGTGACCTGCCTTGTGGTGGCGCTCGGTCTGCGATCACACAGTGGCGACACGCGGGTCTGACATGTACTAATTGGACCGCGGCCGATTTAAGCTACCACCTAGCAAGTGTGGTGTCTGGCGGTGACACCACATTCCTCCCCCGCAAATCGGCGAACGGTCGTGTTATAAGGCTTCCGCCCGCCGTGGGGAGGACCCCATGTTGACGTATGCGATGAGGTGGGGAGCCGAATAACAGGCGAGGCTGTGCCACCCGCACCCGGCCATTTGGTCCGAGGGGAGCTAGGAAACGCCTGAAAACCTAGTCCAGGGTGCACGTCAACATGCGGTGTATGCGCCCGTAAAGAGACAGGAGGGGCCGAAGGGTCGACCTCCATTGCGTCGGGGTACCCGACGCGCGATGACGTCATGCGGTCCGGAGCGGGCAAGAGTGCCATGGCGGAGGACAGCTGGTCACGGGAAGCGATCGGCGGCGCGTGACCCAGAGAGGCGCTTGGCGGCTGCAGCGAAGCGTCGAATGCGGGCGGCGCCGACTGGAGAACAGGCGGCGGCGGCTGCGGCGGCGCGTCGCCATGGGGCAAAATGGAAGGCATCGTCGGTAACACCTGGGGATGAGGCGAGCCAGTAGATGGGTCCCCAGGGCGCTGACCGGACGGCACCGTCGCTGAAAGCAGACGGGGAGCGGCAGAACCCGTGCGACGACAGAGGCGCAGCTGATTGAGATGCCGACGCACCTCACCAGAGGCCCCCAAAACCAAATACATCGCGCGGCCGAGGCAGCGAAGAATGCGCCCTGCGAGCCAACGCCGTGAACCGCGAAAGTTGCGATAGAATACAACGTCGCCTGGAGCAAAAGCAGGAGTCTGCCGCTGCACAGGAACCTGATGCGGCGGATGCAGCAAAGACATCAAGGTTCGATGAGGACGACCGTGGAGCAACTCAGCCGGCGATTGACCATCTCGGGGCCGACGCACAAATAGTTTGTAAATATTGCTGAAACAGTGCAGGGGCGGATGCACACCCGAATGGCAGTCTTTTGAATCTGTACAATCCAAGATGCGTGTTAACCACCAATACGCGCTGGGATTCGTCGTCCACCGGTATTTGCAAGTACGCATCGGCTAGGTCCAACTTTGAAAAATATTTTCCCGGGCACAGTTTATCAAAAAGATCTTCCGGGCAGGGCAAAGGAAAAGTAGCAGTCACTAGTTGTGGATTCACTGTGGCCTTGAAGTCCACGCAAAGTCTCAATTTTCCGGAAGGTTTTGGCAAAATTACTAAGGATGAGGCCCAGAGAGAAGCTTGCACACGTTCAATTACACCTTGTGATTCTAAATCGTTTAATGTTCTTGCGACCTCATCACGCAATGCATGAGGAACATTGCGCGCTCTGAAAAATTTCGGTTGCGCGTTGACTTTCAGTTCCAAATGTGCTTCATAGTTCTTAGCGCAACCAAGGCCTGGTGCAAAAATATCTGCAAATTCTTCACACAGACGAGAAACACTGTCGGAAGGCACAGTCTGATTCACTGATAGGACCTGATTTACAATAGACATGTTAAACAAGTGAAATAAATCTAAACCAAACAAGTTCACTGCAGTAGAAGAACGAAGAACGTAAAATGACACTAGTTTTGTTTGTCCCTTGTATGTTGCAAGAAGGCTGCACTGTCCTAACACAGGGATGAGCTGTCCTGAATAACTTTTTAACTGAACATTTGCGGCACGCAACGGAGGTTTGCCCAGTTGTTTGTACGTGTCGTGATTGAGCAATGAAACTGCAGCTCCGGTATCGAGCTGGAATGGTATGACCTTGCCATTAAAGTCCAAATCTACAAAAAGTTTATTGTCCTGCTGACGACAAGAGCGACTGTTTTGTGCAATTTGAACAGACACTGGTACAGAATCACTTGCTAAGTGACGTGATTTCCGGCGACGTCGACACACACATTTTGAGGGACAAACACAGTCATTGTTAGAGACAGTGTCACTGGACGAAGTGGAATTAACTACATGAATAACCATGGGCGAAGGTCCACGAGCCTGAGTGTCCTTGGTTCGATTCCGGCGCGAAGCAAAGGGCCTATAATAGTCGTGATTGTCTGATCTGAGCTTTTTCTGGCAAACACTTCGAACATGTCCTTTTTTATTGCAGAAAAAGCAAATAGCTTGGCATGATGGGCAATGTTCACGCGAATGTCTAGTAGCACACCGCGGGCATGATTTCACTGCATTTGTGCGCTGGCGCCTCAAACCTGGTGTAGAGCGCGGCGGCAGCTGCGTCGAAGTGCGCGAGGGCAGGTTACCGGGCCGCGCAGCGCGCCCGGCGGGCCGGTTAATGTTACACACGGCTGGCGAAGTTTCAAAAGATTCCGGAGCACAGTCAAGTGTGTCTTGCCTATCCAATTTACACACGGCTGGCGAAGTTTCAAAAGAGTCCTGAGCACAGTCAAGTGTGTCTTGTCTATCCAATATGTCTATCACTTGTTGAAGGGAGGGATTAACTAGTTTCAAAATTTGCTCCCGTATACGAACATCAGAAACGTTCTGTGCAATTGCATCACATACCATTGTATCTGAATAAGGAAGGCCACAGTCACATTCAAATGCACACTCCCCAACGACATTGACTGTTTCTTTGAAATAGGCATCTACAGCAGACAAAATTTCGTCGTAGGACAGAGTTGCTACGTCGCGTCGTGGAAACAATTTCACTATCACACGGTAGGTGGAGACACCTACACACGAAAGCAAAAACGGCTGCCGCTCATTACCTTGAATTCTGTAGGCGGCGAGATGAAATCCAAACTGGCGGGACCATTCAGTCCAGGTCTCGTGGGTTTGGTCAAACTGGCGAAACTGCGGTGCAACTGCATGTTGTGGCGGCGGCAGCGATGAAGCGGCGGCTGCCGCATCGGTTTGAATGGCACGGTGACCCTGGACGAGCTGTCCAAGGGCATCCAATAACGCCTGCGTCTGCTGATTCTGCAAGCGATAAAATTCGGACAGTACATCTGGCGAAGCCATGACACAAGTAAATGTAAGCAATTGTAATGAACACGTTTCCCTCGTCGCCAATGTTGTGGACTGACAATGCAGCCAGTCCACAGTGACGGGTAACCGAAAGAAAGGCACGCGTACACACACGCCGACTGGCGTGTATTCTGGAACAGGATAAGTAGTGAATTCTGATAAGAAAATTATGCAGCTCCTCGAATACTTAACTTTAATTCTTTGTTGGTTTACAACGTTCTTGATGAGACATTTCATACAATAACTCTCAAACTATGTAAGGCTAATGGCGCCTTTCTAGGTCGTAGCCATGGACTTAGCTGAAGGCTATTCTAACTGTCTCTCGGCAAATGAGAGGAAGGCTTCGTCCGTATAGTCGCTAGCAATGTCGTCCATACAACAGGGGCGAGTGCTAGTCCGTATCTCGAGACCTGCCTTGTGGTGGCGCTCGGTCTGCGATCACACAGTGGCGACACGCGGGTCCGACATGTACTAAATGGACCACGGCCGATTTAAGCTACCACCTAGCAAGTGTGGTGTCTGGCGGTGACACCACACTCCATGCTACTCTATCCTGTGCAAGCTTCTTCATCTCCCAGTACCTACTGCAACCTACATCTTTCTGAATCTGTTTAGCGTATTCATCTCTTGATCTCCCTCTAGATTTTTACCCTCCACACTGCCTTCCAATACTAAATTGGTGATCCCTTGATGCCTCAAAATATGTCTTTCCAAGCGATCCCTACTTCTATTCAAGTTGTGCCACAAACTCCTCTTCTCCCCAATTCTATTCAATACCTCTTCATTAGTTATGTGATCTACCCATATAATCTTCAGCATTCTTCTGTAGCACATTTCAAAAGCTTCTATTCTCTTTTTGTCTAAACTATTTATCGTTCATGTTTCACTTCCATACATGGCTACACTCCATACAAATACTTTCAGAAACGACTTCCTGTAACTTAAATCTATACTCGACGTTAACAAATTTCTCTTCTTCAGAAACGATTGCCTTGCCATTGCCAGTCTACATTTTATATCCTCTCTACTTCGACCAACATCAGTTATTTTGCTCCCCAAATAGCAAAACTCCTTTACAACTTCAAGTGTCTCATTTCCTAATCTAATACCTTCGGCATCACCCGATTTAATTCGACTACATTCCATTATCCTCGTCTTGCTTTTGTTGATGTTCATCTTATATCCTCCTTTCAAGACACTGTCCATTCCGCTCAACTGCTCTTCCAAGTCCTTTGCTGTCTCTGACAGAATTACAGTATCATCTGCAAAGCTCAAAGTTTTTATTTCTTCTCCATGGATTTTAATACCTACTCCGAATTTTTCTTTTGTTTCCTTCACTGCTTGCTCAATATACAGATTGAATAACATCGGAGAGAGGCTACAAACCTGTCTCACTCCCTTCCCAACCACTGCTTCCCTTTCATGCCCCTCGACGCTTATAACTGCCATCTGGTTTCCGTACAAATTGTAAATAGCTTTTCGCTGCCTGTATTTTACCCCTGCCACCTTCAGAATTTGAAAGAGAGTATTCCAGTCAACATTGTCAAAAGCTTTCTCTACGTCTACAAATGCTAGAAACGTAGGTTTGCCTTTCCTTAATCTTTCTTCTCACTGTATATATAACAGGTATTTACGTGCAGATAGCCTTCGGTAATGCGTTTACCACTACAAGTATGTACCGAAGAAATTAATGTTGAATTTATTTAGTGAACGTTTTCCTCTTCGTCATCTGCATGATGAGCTACATATGGCGATCTGTGCCATGCAATCTCGTGGTCTAGTAGATTTCTGTTCTGCAACCATGTTGCCAATAAATGTGACTGTGCGATTATTTTGTCTTGTATCTGACGTCGTATGTAGATAGGATTTTGAAATACAACTTTAGGTTGCAGTCTTAGCGATATCTTACTTCTTTCGACTTAGTACTTCACCTCCCCATGGCTATATATGCTATTTCTGTGTCTAGAAAATATTTCAGCTTTTATCTGGTACAAAAATATGTTATTGTTTACCAGTCACCATATTTTTATTTGAATTACTTGTTTATACTTGCGGCAGACAATGACATGGTCTTCAAGTTCTACAAAACATTTTAGCTTCAACCCATTCGGAAAAAACTGTAATTGTAGACCAGTTACCACAATTTTACTAAACTTACATGTGTATATTTGCAATTGACAATGACATGTACCTCTAGTGGCACTAAATGTCAACATGGTCTCTGGTAATTTTCGCCACGTGTCAGTTCAGCGACAATCTGCTATCAGAGATCATATTGCAAATACTAATTTTATATTTGACATGCCAATGCAATTTACGTGAACTATCCGTCTAATTAACATATGGAGTACATTTATAGATGTAACTGGACAGTTGGAGTAACCTTTATCGAGGTGTGCAAAATAATAATTCACTCTCTCTATTAGATTCGCCTTTCCACGTGGCCCCCGACCCGTCTGCCTTCCCCCCGTCTAGCACCTCCATTGCCACCCTTTCTTCCCTCCTCCCTTGTATTCGTACCCCTGGCAGATCCTCCCAGTTTGTTCTTCGTCGTCAGTGTGCTACGTCAGTGTTGTGTTCGGTGATGTTCTACGGTGACGGCAAGAGCCGTGATTTTAATCGTGTGCTGGACTTTTACATGGTGTTCCTGTCTGTGATTGTTCTGTGATACGCCGCCCACCGCAACTTTTATGCTGCCGCCGTGCTTCGACTTGTGTTGTTTTAATCGTCAAAGTGTGTGGTTTTTTTGTGTACACTACTTCTTTTATCTCCATTTTTACAGTCACCCCCTTTGGTATGCTATCTTCCATTATGTTCCCCTTTTTGTATCACTGTTTCACCATATTTTCTCCTTTATGTTGTTTTAAATGTCTCCCTGTCTTGTACATACTGTCTCTCGGCTGAAGAGGGAGAGCGGCGCATATGCTGTCGTCAGCCCACCCCCCCTTCCGCCCCCCGGATGGGGAACTGAAATTCAGTAATGGAAAAGAGAAACTATTATATTTATGACATTACATTCTATTTTTATAGCCTCATACGCTTTACCCTTTATGTACAGTATTCACAGTATTTATGTACAATATTGTTTGCCGAAACCGGTTATCGTCAATAAAGGTTTTACAAATGCGATGTAGGCTGAGAAGTTGTCTTCCTTCAAGCTGAATACTTACAGATCGCACCTTGTCACCTAGTATGAGCAAGTTAACAAAATGATCATATAATTGTTCCGTTTCTACAAATTGAAGTAGGGAATCGTAAAAATTAATTACGTTACCTTTTATTTCGGTGTATTATTGGAACTTTCTGTGTCCCTCTCGTAAATTACACCGGAAGACGAGTCTCCGGCATTCTGGCCAGGCGCAAACCTACAGTAAGAGCTGCAGCATATCGAGCGAATTAAAGTGGCTTACAACACTCATGTACCAGCAGTTGTGGAGTGGACTACATCGAACACTTGCGGATTCGGTTACAGATGCAGAGCAACGACTTCATGGGCGTCCGCGGAAGTTTATCCATTGAGACCCTGAAACTGCCATTTTTTATATGAATCAGTTGGTCAGTTTTGAGATGCCATGCCTCAAGAACTAAATTTTATAGATATCGCAAACAGCTTATCATATCCCAGACGACTGATAGTTATCCACTAACTTCTAGAAGCGTACGAGAATTATGTAAAGAATGAAACGGCTGTCCTCCAGATTGCAGTTGGATGGTGGAATGGAGGGGGCTAGTGCCCCCTCTTGCTCCTTCCCCCACCCTCTGATGGACGCTGCGAATAACATTTCGCTTAGATACAACGCAATAAGGCCTCGAACTGGCTTAACAAACAGAATGCTCGGGAACCAGTTTTTGTTCAGAAAGGCCATCAACTCAGCTCGTATTGCAGCTGTCAGCTCACCGTGAAACTGTGCGACTGAACAACGCATGGTGGCCTGTGCTGCGTGTGCATATACAATGTGCTGGTCAGATATTCAGTAAATCCTGTAAGGTACCTGTTTAATTACATCCTTAACATGGAAAATTATTCTGTTACATGCACTAGTACATTATTACGTGAATTTAAATTGGGAGTTTATTGCAGAAGGTACCTCAGGTCGCCACCGAACTGATCTACCACATAATTCCCTTAAACGTTTGCTTTAAAAATTAAAAAAACTGAAACAACTTGAATAGGGCTGAATTCAGGAAGAATTAATAACACATCGATATATCTTTTAATTCTTCATTAATACTGTAGGAGCTTCAACTCGGGAAATGCTCTTAAATATAATAATAATCATACACGTGTGAACTAAGCTGGCCTGGAAGAGCCTCTATAAGAAACTATATAAATAGCAGGTGAGTTATTCAACACCAGGAATGCCTTTTACGACACGTTTACTTCCGGATTAAATGCTTAGAAGCGAATCACATGAACGGGCGTATATTTATCTGGAAAACCTTAACCTACCATGGAGTGTTGCTACTGAATATTGCTGGTGAAACGGAGTGAAACGTATTCACGAATAACACGGTCATTTGACATCGCGAGTGCCGTAGAAACGACGAACTGCAAATGAATACATTCAGACTATCCGTTCTTGGCACAGAAAGATGTCGTTCAATAATATAATAGAGGAAACAACCTTTAACATTGAGTTAGATAGAGACTAACCTCGATGGTCGAATACTTTAACAGAAAATTATTCCCAAATTTATAAAAAATTACACCGGACTGCAATAATGAACAATGAACAGGTACTACATCTATGACCAATTGTTCCAAAAGTTAAGAGCCATCGAAATTCACTAGTATCCACGTGGCTAACCACTACAACAAAAATCGATAAAATAAAAAAAGATAACAAGAACGATTACGAAATCAATGAATAATGCATGAGAATTTATTGAAACAAGGGAACCGGTTCATTTAAGAGCAAAGAATACTAAAGCACAATACAAAGAACAAAGTACTTGGTAACGGCTACCAACTACGCACAAAGAAAACTCACTCAAATTTGCACAAAACAAAGTGGCGTATTATTAATACGACTACCGAGGATTAAAACCATACACACTGCTCATAATCAGTTACGCCATTTTTCGGGAATCTAGTCACACTCATAGATCCACGTTGTCCCATGCGTCCAGACGCCAAGGTTATAGAGCACAAAGACAACACTGTCATAAATTCCAAAAATAGCTCTCAATTCTAGTCTCGCAAGGTATCCCAAGCTGTTCTGTAATAGCGGAAACCTACCAAGAATTTAGGACTCAGTTAAGCTGAAACTTACACATCCACAGAATTACAGTACTAAGGACTTAAGTTACAAGTTACCCCTTCGACGATAAGCAGCGCAGTTCGGCTGCTCGATTCTCACCCACAGTCCCTACTGCAGACAAGAAGCCGGCGCACAGACAATATGCGCATTCTACCTGTGCCAACTCAACAAAAGGTAAGGATCGTCGCCCTCCGGTGTCTCTCTGACCCAGGAGAATTCCCCTTAGCTGTATGCAAGCGATGGCTAAGCTCTCCCTACGTTCAAAGAAACTTACCACACGTCCAGAGACATATAGACACTCCAGCAGACGACAAATGCGCTTCCAAGCAGGAAACCAGAAATATGAAAGAGGATAGCGTTTCTGTATCAAATTGAACTCTTCATATGTACCTAGATAATGTGTGAAAAGATACAGATATGAAATACAATTCATATATCGTAATTTAGTATTAAAATATCACTATGGCTGCAAGGCTGCCAGCTACACCAACCAGCTGATCTTCCTCAAAGTCTGAATTTATAGAGGCACCGACACCTAAGTGATGCCGTTCAGAAATGTAAATCAGGGTATCAACCCTGAAAGTCAATGAATCGACCTATATAGAGACGCTTCAATGTGTGTAACAGTCTAAGGTACGCTGAACAGCCGCGCGGGACTAGCCGAGCGGTCTCAGGCGCTGCAGTCATGGACTGTGCGGCTGATCCCGGCGGAGGTTCGAGTCCTGCCTCGGACATGGGTGTGTATATTTGTCCTTAGGAAAATTTAGGTTAAGTAGTGTGTAAGCTTAGGGACTGATGACCTTAGCAGCCCAAGTCCGTTGGAACTCACAATGGAGATGAATGGATGCAGGTGATCAGACAGGATTCTTAGACTCACAAGGAGTCCCATATTACTCCAACGGCACTTACCCCACACCATTACAGAGCCTCCACCAGCATGAACAGTTCCCTGCTGGCGTACAGGGCTGAATGGTTCATGAGGTTGTCTCCACACCCGGAGACATCGATCTGCTCGATACAATTTGAAACGAGACTCGTCAGACCAAACAACATGTCTCCAGTCATTAACAGTCCAGTGTGGGTGCTGATCGTCCCAGGCGAGGCGAAAAACTTTGCTGTGCAGTCATCAAGGGTACGCGATTGGACCTTCGGCTCCGAAAATCGACATCGATGATGATTCGGTTAATGGTTCGTACGCTGTTAGCTGTTGATGGCCCAGCATTGAAATCTGCAGCCATTTTCGGGAGGGTTTGCACTTGTGTCACGTTGAACGATTCTCTTCAGTCGCCGTTTGTCCCGTTCTTGCAGGATCTTTTTCCGGCCGCAGCGATGTCGGGGATTTGATGATTTACCGGGTTCCTGATATCCACGGTACACTCGTGAAATGATCGTACGGGAAAACCCCCACTTCCTCGCTATCTCGGAGATGCTGTGTCGCATTGCTCGTGCGCCGACTATAATACCAGGTTCAAACTCACCTTAATCTTGATAACCTGCATTGTAGCAGCAGTAACCGATCTAACAACTGCGTGACACTTTTTGTATCATACAGGCGTTGCCGGCCGCAGCGCCGAATTCTGCGTATTTCCTTATCTCTGTATTTGAATACGCATGCCTGCACCAGTTCCATTGGTTCTCCAGTGTATTTAAGACTAGCTAAGCCGGCAATGATTTGCAATTGACAAATATGTTCGAGAATTGTACATACATCGTAATCTCCTTTCCCCCTTCCTTCTCTTCATCACCTCCTCCTCACTCTCTGTCTCTCTATTCCGTCCTATTTTTCTCTGTCTCCTCCTCCCCGCTCTCTCTGTCGTTCTTGTTCTTGCTCCTTACTATGTCAATTTCCTCACCTCCCCCCCTCCCCTGTCAATCTCAACTCCCCCACTCTCTTGATGACTTTGGGCCTTCTTTATTGTTTTGCGAACGAGACCTTGATGGAAACTGAAGTAGCTTAAAATTAAGGGGTAAATATTTTGGGGTAACTGGAATACCCTCATCCTCCACTCAGGACATGAGCTAGGATTAGGGAATGATGGAGAAGGAAAGCGGCCTTGCCCTTTCGAAGGAACCATCAGGCACTTGCCTTGAGTGATTTAGGGAAATCACGGGAAACTTAAGTAAGTGTGACTGGACGCGGGCTTCAACCATTGTTGTGCTGACCGTAAGTCCAGTTATTAACCACTGCACTACCCTGCTCATTATATCGGCTTATGGTCAGAAGACAGAATTCGTGATTTCAAAACTCACCTGAACTCAAAGATTTTAATTTCTATATTCGGTTCGAGTACATTCTAGAACTATCCACAAATGGCAAGAATCGTTGTACTGGAATGTTCTGTAGCTATATATATACAGTATATGTTCTGGCCGGAGCCAGTTCACTCTGCGCTCTTGTATGTGCAAGTGCTGAATAAACCTTCATTAAGTGAAGTTAGTGTTCGTAATTCATCTACTTATACCTTCCCCTACGTGACATTATTCTGGTGGAGGCGCCACGTATTGGAACTTGTGATATCGCGCATTATCTACGATACAGTGGTTCCCATCAGGCCACGACAGAGCCGCTGTCTACGTGGCGAGAAACCCGGGTTCGAGCCGTATTCTACAGATCGCAAACTATCAAAGACAGAGGAAGAAGAGGACGTCACGAGGACAACAAGTGTGTGCCACCACATCAGACATCCTTCCGGGTTCTCTAGTGACAATGGCCAAGATCCAAACAAGTGGCTGAAGGTACATGAGCGTATAGCGAAATTTAACAAAATGGATGACACCGTGTGTTTGGCTAACGTATTTTCTACTTGGAGGGCACTGCCAAGCATTGGTACGAGAACAACGAGCAGAAGTTCACAAGCTGGAAAGTATTCCAGGCGGAACTGCGCAAGTATTTCGGCGACAAACAACGACAGAAGTGCAAGGGTGAAGATAAGTTAAAGTGCAGGGCACAGCGTCCAGGAGAAACTGCTGCAACCTACATTCAAGACGTCTTGGAGTTGTGTAAAATGGTGGATCCTAGAATGAAGGAGGAAGATAAGGTTGCACATCTCATGAAGAGTGTTGCCGAGGACATGTACCTCCTGAATCAGGTATCGACAGTAGACAACTTCACGAAATGGTGCCAGTATATCGAGCAATGCATCAAAAAAGAATTACACACAAGAAGTTTGAACAGCTTCCAAACGTAGTATCGATATCAGTGATGGAGGAGGAAACTGATTTTACAAGTGTTCTTCGTCACATAGTCAGAAAGGAAGTTCAGAAGGCACTTGGATTGCGTGGCGAGCAAAACACCGAGACGCTTCAAGAGGTCATAATGGAGGAAGTGGAACAGACATTGAACCCAATCTCTCGTCCTTCAGTTCCCTTTAAAATGGTAAAAAAGTCAAGCCCCAGGCGAAGTTACGTTCCTACAATGCCGCATGAGGAACCTGTTTTCGCACCAAGGAAGACTGATGCCTGGAGGACCCAGGATTACCAGCCAGTATGTCTCCATTGCAGACGACCGGGACATGTGGTGCGCTATTGTCGAGAAAGGCGGTGGATATTTAATAATACCTGTGCCAGAAGACAGCAGACCGATCTTAGCTGCGCCAACTCTGGGATGACGAAGATGAACAAGAAGATGAGGGTGCAAGACGACGTAGGTCACCACCGCCTCAAGCTAGCCGCTGGAGAGGACGCTCCCCAACACGCTGATCAAGGTCTCCATCGCCGTTTAGAAGCTCCAGCCGATCACCTAGCCGCCGCAACCTGGAAAACTAAAGAGAGCGACCTTCCTTGGAGGTGAGGCAGCCGAAGAGAAAAATCCTCCGCCTTCGATCACTACAAAAATGACAGGAAACTACGTCGGTATCCTCATGGATGGCCGACCACCCCAAGCTCTTGTGGACTGTGGAGCATCATATTCAGTCATTTCGGAGAAGTGCCGTCGCCAGTTGCAGAAAACCGTATACTTCGACAGCAAAAGATCTCTGCTGAAGGTGGCTAATGGGAAATATGTAAATCCCACAAGAAGATGTGTTATCCGTGTGGGTGTAAGTGGCTACACACTTACAAGAGTGTAGTCATGACGTCATTCTCCTGTGGGACTTTTTGAAAGCTTCTCAATTAATTGTAGGTTGTGGTCCCTCGAGAATTATGCTAGACGAGATGAGATACTGTGGGCAGGAAGATGCGCATCCGAGTTTTTGGAGACTCTGTGTGCTGGAGGAAGTGATCATTCCTACAGCCAGCGCTAGAAAGATAGCTGTCATGTGTAGTGCCATGCATCCAATCATGGATCTTGTAGTGGAATGTTAGAGAAGCATACCACTGAAGAATAACTTGGTGATACCAATCTCTGTCGTCTCGTTTCAGAACGGATTCGGTGAATTGTGGATAGTTAACTGCCGCCGAGAACCGCAGATCCTTCCAAGACGCACGTGCCTAGCAGACACCGAGCCGTTTATTGCAGAATAGCTGAGTGTCATAGAAACCTCCCATGCCGAGTCTGTGGGTGAAATTAGCGCTACCACTACGAGACAAGATCTTCTAGCTCGACTATCACCAGATCTCACTAAGGAACAACAGAAGAAGCTACTTGCCATTCTTCAAGAGTTTTCGTCAAGAAAAACTTTGATCTGTCTGGAAAGAGTGATTCCTAAACACACGCGCTTAGATGTCCTACAGAAATTCCATGACGCACCTGAGGCCGGACATTTAGGATTTTTTAAGACATACGATAGGATCTGCAAGAGATTTTTCTGGCCAGGTTAATTTAGGAGCGTTCGTCACTGGCGAGAGTGCCAGAGAAGAATGGCAGTATTTCAGAAACCACCTGGACGACTTATACCAATTCCACCAGCCGAAACGCCTTTCCAGCGTGTTGGGATTGACCTCCTCGGACGATTTCCAACGTAGGCTACTGGCAATAGATGGATTCTTGTCTGCACTGATTATCTGAAACTCTATGCCATTACAGAAGCCGTGAAAACAGCGGAAGCATTGTAGGTAGCCAAATTCATCGTAGAAGACATTGTATTAAAACACGGTGCCCCAAGGTCGTTAATTACGGATCGACGGAAAGTTTTTCAATCGAATCTTGTGACAAAGATACACCGTCGGTGCAACATTACTCATCACATGACGACTGCCTACCATTCACAAACTAACTGGCTTACTGAACGCCTTAATAAGACCTTGGCCGACATGCTAACAGTGTTCGTCAATGTTGAGCAGAGCAACTGGGATGAGGTGCTACTTTTCGTGGCGTTTGCCTACAACACCGCCAAACAAGACACCACAAGGTTTACGCCATTATTCCTGGTGCATGAGCGTAAGAAGACTACGACGATGGACACTGTGTCTCCGTTACATCCTGATGACGTGGACGACGACTACATTGGCCAGGTCTTAACCAGAGGTGAGGAAGCTCGGCAGTTAACTCGACTCCGCACGCTGCAGGCTCAAGAAAACGATCGCCGAAGGTATGACGTGAGCCACTGCCCTGCTGTCTACCAGCCTGGTGTCCTCGTCTGGATCTTCACTCCTGTTCGGAAGGTTGGTCTCTCCGAGAAGCTCCTCAGGCGCTACGTAGGACCTTATAAGGTTGTAAGGCAGTTGTCTTGCGTTTCTTATGAAGTTGAATATTTCAACCCTGACACAAGGTGACGAAAGATCAGAGATAGATTCCACGTTCTTCGAATGAAGCCCTGAAGGATCCTGCAACACAGAGTAAATTCGAAGCTCCAGCGACAGACAACAAGCGGAAAGGTACCGGAGAACGTAGCGGAAAGGGACGTTCCAAGAAGATCACCGCCAGGGCGCACATCAGTCATCGGGATTCGGAATATGCAGGAGAGATGACTCGTTCACGGACTAGGAGGACGTAACACGGAGGCTCTCTTCCCTTAAGGAGGCGGCAGTGTGGCAGAAGGAGCCGAGTAGCGCAGTCACCGGAGTGTGATGGTTCTGAAACTGGATTGTTGCATGGAGGGTCGTGAGTTCAAAACTAACCTGAACTGAAACATTTTAATTTCTATATTCGGTTCGAGAACATTCTAGAAGTATCCAAAAATTTAATGTTCTGTAGCTGCATACATAGCTTATGTGTTCTGGCTGGAGGCAGTTCGCTCCGCGCTCTTGTATGTGCAAATGCTGAATAAATCTTCGTTAAGTGAAGTTAGTGTTCGTAATTTGTCTACTTACACCTTCCTCTACGTGACAATATATATATATATATATATATATATATATATATATATATATATATATATATATACACTCCTGGAAATAGAAAAAAGAACACATTGACACCGGTGTGTCAGAGCCACCATACTTGCTCCGGACACTGCGAGAGGGCTGTACAAGCAATGATCACACGCACGGCACTGCGGACACACCAGGAACCGCGGTGTTGGCCGTCGAATGGCGCTAGCTGCGCAGCATTCGTGCACCGCCGCCGTCAGTGTCAGCCAGTTTGCCGTGGCATACGGAGCTCCATCGCAGTCTTTAACACTGGTAGCATGCCGCGACAGCGTGCACGTGAACCGTATGTGCAGTTGACGGACTTTGAGCGAGGGCGTATAGTGGGCATGCGGGAGGCCGGGTGGACGTACCGCCGAATTGCTCAACACGTGGGGCGTGAGGTCTCCACAGTACATCGATGTTGTCGCCAGTGGTCGGCGGAAGGTGCACGTGCCCGTCGACCTGGGACCGGACCGCAGCGATGCACGGATTCACGCCAAGACCGTAGGATCCTATGCAGTGCCGTAGGGGACCGCACCGCCACTTTCCAGCAAATTAGGGACACTGTTGTTCCTGGGGTATCGGCGAGGACCATTCGCAACCGTCTCCATAAAGCTGGGCTACGGTCCCGCACACCGTTAGGCCGTCTTCCGCTCAACGCCCCAACATCGTGCAGCCCGCCTCCAGTGGTGTCACGACAGGCGTGAATGGAGGGACGAATGGAGACGTGTCGTCTTCAGCGATGAGAGTCGCTTCTGCCTTGGTGCCAATGATGGTCGTATGCGTGTTTGGCGCCGTGCGGGTGAGCGCCACAATCAGGACTGCATACGACCGAGGCACACAGGGCCAACACCCGGCATCATAGTGTGGGGAGCGATCTCCTACACTGGCCGTACACCACTGGTGATCGCCGAGGGGACACTGAATAGTGCACGGTACATCCAAACCGTCATCGAACCCATCGTTCTACCATTCCTAGACCGGCAAGGGAACTTGCTGTTCCAACAGGACAATGCACGTACGCATGTATCCCGTGCCACCCAACGTGCTCTAAAAGGTGTAAGTCAACTACCCTGGCCAGCAAGATCTCCGGATCTGTCCCCCATTCAGCATGTTTGGGACTGGATGAAGCGTCGTCTCACGCGGTCTGCACGTCCAGCACGAACGCTGGTCCAACTGAGGCGCCAGGTGGAAATGGCATGGCAAGCCGTTCCACAGGACTACATCCAGCATCTCTACGATCGTCTCCATGGGAGAATAGCAGCCTGCATTGCTGCGAAAGGTGGATATACACTGTACTAGTGCCGACATTGTGCATGCTCTGTTGCCTGTGTCTATGTGCCTGTGGTTCTGTCAGTGTGATCATGTGATGTATCTGACCCCAGGAATGTGTCAATAAAGTTTCCCCTTCCTGGGACAATGAATTCACGGTGTTCTTATTTCAATTTCCAGGAGTGTATATATATTCAGTTTGTTTTATAGTAGAGGATATTGGCCACCAAACAACATCTTCTCCTTGCTTCCTATGGTATCCTATGGTACAAGCCTACAGTATATATATATATATATATATATATATATATATATATATATATATATATATATATATATATTCGCTGTAGGCTTGTGCATTAGGAAGCAAGGAGAAGATGTTGTTTGGTGGCCAATATCCTCTTCTATAATACAAACTGGAGACATGTATTAACAGGGTTCTTGATATGTAAGAACAATAAGTTAAATGATAATTACTTGAAACCCTCAGCAGCTGACAGGTGCTGTTGATATACCTCGATGAGTACAGCCGAAAATTATCGAAGATAATTCGCTTCACATTCTACCCACCAGCACTAACAAGTACTTACAGAAACAATTGCGCAGGACAGCTCGTGGCTGCACCGCGGTCATAACAGCTTACGCTCGAGCGTTTCCTCGAGCTGCAGCGGCTGCCGGCCACCGACCAGACGCCACCCACTGCCTGAAATGTGGCGCCGCCCAGGTGAATGCGGCGCCACGCTGTCAGTGTATGTATCAACTGTCATTTCCGAATTTGAAGTTCCAGTTATCATCTTGCAGTTAAGCATTGGATTTTGCACACTTGAAAGTCATGAACTACGGTCAAACGTTGTAAAATTGAGTCGCAAGTGGAGAAAGGTGCAACATCTGCAACACAATATATACTTTTGGTATAATAGAGGGGTGAATGCAGAGGAAGCAGCTAGAAAGATTTTAACTGTGTGTGGAGCGAGTGCTTTTGGGAAAAATACGCCAGAAAAAGATATTCGTGTTTCAACAAAGATCGTTCCAGTGTGAATGATTTTCTACGTTAAGGAGGTCTCGACAACTGATATATGTGATGGATTACCATTTAAAAATCACGCTACGTTTGCGTTCAACAGGCAAAGTTCAGAAGTCTGGTGTAGAAGTACTGCATGCTCTAATTCGAAGCAACAAAACTCAACGGAGTGACTATTATTGAACGTCATTAGGTCGCTCATTGGGCATTCCTATGCAGTACTGTTACTGGTGGCGAGTTATGATGCCTTTATCGTTAACTTCATAAGAAGAAATGGAGGCTTAGCCTACCAAAAGACGTAAAGTCAAGCAAAGGGTCGTGTGAACATAATATTTTACATCTGATAGCTCAAAAAATGTGTTTTGCGCTACTAATTCTGCCCCAAGAAAAACTTGCAAGAGTTCTCTGAATGCTTCAATCAACAAATGAGGAGCAAATTAGATAAATCGACAGTGCATCACACCTGGAATTTGTTGCCAGCAACTGAGACACCTTGCGGTCGCAGTGTAAGAAAATAGACGGACAAAACTACATCACGTGTCATAAGGCACTCTGTTGATTTGAGAAACAAAACTGTCCAGGAGATTGATAGGAAATTCATCTCTCAGGCGCTGGTATTCAAAGGGAAGTCGTCTCTCAAGCACTTGTCCCTCCCATCATATATTCGTAAAATTTTACGTTTCCCGCTCTTGACCGATGAACCGTCAAGGCAATTCATTTCCTGACGAAAATGCTCTTCAAACTACACTGATTTAATCACATCGTTAGAAGCAGTAGGTTTCTACGGGCGTAGAATCTGTAAATAACTGTAGCATTGTCAGATTGTTTAACCTATCGTGAAAAAAAATCCTGCTGCTGGTTAATTTCTCTTTGATGATTACTATTGCGCTTAGTAAAGTAATAGAAAAGTCAATTAAAATATTCACTGTACTAACACAAATTACATTCAGCTTATTACAGAAACATCACGACTGCAGTCCATGACTGCAGCGCCTAAGGCCGCTCGGCTAATCGCGGGCGGCGTTGTTGCTCGTCCAGAGCTGCAATGAGCCTTTTGTCCCACCATAAAATTGTTAGTTTTGGTGGTAAAGCCGTCTGAAACCTTACAGTGAAATCATACTTAATACCTTTCATTGTTTCACCTGTATTGAGTTTTTTGTGAGCTCATGTGCTCATTACAGTCCGTTCCTCTATGTTGCATGTGGGCTCATCGGTAATGATTTAGATGTATATCAACACCTGCAGCAATTAAAAGCAATTCATTAACATCTACATAATGCACAGAGGGTAACAGAAATTTCTGATCACTCTGCGGAATCCACTGCGTTCAGTTGAAATTAATGTCAGGACTATAGCCTGTGGTAGGGAATGGCCTACTTTTTTTATTTGCCACAAAAGAGGTTTTAATATCCCTTTCACTTAAAAATAAGGTGGCAGTTTTCCGTGAAATACAGGGTGACAATAACTGAACTATATGAAATGAAATCGTCATAACTTCTGAACTGTTTGCCTTAAGACGTTCAAACTGCACGGTTGGCTGTGGGGCATGATGGGAATTAGTATGCGCATGCATGGTTGTGTTTAGCGACGAGGCCGACTTTCATTTGGATGGGTTCGTCAATTAGCAAAACTGGCGTATGTGGGGGACTGAAAATCCGCATTTCGCAATGGAGAAGTCTCTTCGGCTGTGTGGTGTGCAGTGTCCAGTCACGGAATAATTGGCGCGATATTCCATGATGGCCCGGTGACTACCGAACGGTACGTGTTTTAATACCCAATATCCAAAGTGACTCCGATTTCAAAAAGATGTGGTTTATGCAAGACGCAGCTCGACCCCAACGAAGCAGGAGAATGTTTGATGCCCTGGAGGAGCACCTTCGGGACCGCACTCTCGGTGTGAGGTACCCAGGGGGCACAGGCATGGGCCTCGATTGGCCGCCATATTCTCCGGATCTGAACACATGCGACTTCTATTTGTAGGGCTACATTAAAGACAAGGTGTACAGCAGTAACACCAAAACCACTGCTGAGCTGAAAACAGTCGTTGAGGAGGCCATCAACAGCGTCGACGTTCCGACACTTCAGCGGGACAGGCAGAATTTCGCTATCCGTCCGCGCCACGTCATCGCCAGTGATGGGAGGCATATCGAACATGTCATAACCTAAATCCGGATATCTGTAGTGACGTTTGCATGTTGAATAGAGTGTGTGCACGCCGTAGTTTCCTACTAATCAACTTCTTTTTCATGTATTTCAATAATTGTTACCCCTTAGTACGTGAGTATGTTTTGGTCACGTAGGCGTTTTTATGTACTGGATTCATTGCGTTTTCAGTGTATGATTTGACTTCATTTCCATTCTGGACTTTTGGGTCAGTTTGACTATTAATCTTGTTGAGTAGCCACTGTTTTTTGCTGTTACTTTGACTGGCTATTTGTTACAGTGCATGTTATCTTCGTGGTAAGCTGCGTGCTGTGTGTACTTTGATATTTTTGCTGCCTGTTCGTGTGAGTATGGGTGGTGTGACGAAGAGTTGTCTATTGTGATGTCTGTGGCGATGGTTTTCTGAACATGGTGAACCAAAATTCTCTTAACTTTTTACAACAGCTGGAAATACATTGATCAGCCAAAATATTATGTCCATTACCCACCGCGACGTTGCATTCACGTGATACAGTAACAAAAGTACGTAAGCGGAGCAGACACTGAGCCGGCCGGAGTGGCCGAGCGCTTCTAGGCACTACAGTCCGGAACCACGCCACCGCTACGGCCGCAGGTTCGAATCCTGCCTCGGGTATGGATGTGTGTGAGTCCTTAGGTTAGTTAGGTTTAAGAAGTTCTAAGTTCTAGGGGACCGATGACCTCAGGTGTTAAGTCCCATAGTGCTCAGAGCCATTTGAACCATTTTTTTGAGGAGACACTGAGGGGGGGGGGGGGGGGATCATCCTAGGGAAGATACGAGCTGCAAATACGGAAATCCACAGAGATAAGCGACTTTGACAAGGTCAGATTATTATCTGTGAATAATTATCTCAAAAACTGGTCGAATGTTCACGTGCTACTGCCGTGAGCATCTAGAGAAAGAAATAGAAAGACAGTGAAACTACCACTGGGCGCTAAATGATTGGACGTTCACAAGTCTTCACAGAACGTGGGGTTCGGAGGTTTGTCTGCTATGTAAAGAAGAACAGATGGTGATCTGCAACATCTCTGCCGAAAGAGCACAATGGTGGTGCACGCACAAGTGTTTGGATTACACCGTTCAACGTACATTGTTGATCATGGAGCCCCATAGCAGACCACCTCAACATGTTTACGTGTTGACATCGTCAGTTACGATTGGAGAGGGCACGGGACCATGGGGATTGAACCGTAGATCAATGGAAACGTGTTGGCTCTTCGGGTGGATCACGTTTTTGCTACACTAAATGATGGTCGTCCCCACAAATGCAGCTTCGAGGTGAAAAGCGCTTTGAAAATGTACAACGCGCAGCAGACCTTGGTTGGTGGAAGCAATATTATGCTATGGGAGACATTCTCCTGCGCTTGCATGATACCTGTCGTAGTAATCGAAGACACGCTGACAGCTGCGAACCACTTGCATCCCTTCACGCTTGATATCCTCCCTGTCGTCGATGTCATCCTTCAGCAGTATAACTGACCGTGTCTCGGAGCCAGAACCGTGCTACGGAAGTTTGAGCAGCGTTATAGTGAACTAACGTTGCTATCTCGCTGACAAAATTCGCCTGATGTAAATCCTATGAAACTCAACTGGGTCGCTATCCGGCATCATCACCGTATACGCAAATGAGCAGCTCGTTAATTACGCACGTTACATAAACTGCGCATTGCCATCTGATGCCACATACCTCCACAAAGCTGCTAACGAACTATGGGTTCCTTATACGTAGAATTAGTGACGTATTTGCTTCTAAAGACGCACAAACAGGCTATTAAGCAGGTGATTGTACCTTTTTGATTCATCAGTGTGTGTCGCCACAACATGAAGTTTAGTGACCACATACTCAATCAGAAAATTGACTTCCACAGTCACAAATGAGTCAGCAATGTATACTAAGTATTTCACCTTAAACCCAAGCAATTAGTGCCATACTAATATTACAGAAATGTTTCTAAGAAAATTTCACCAAATGCATATTTTCGGTAGAAAATGGACGTAGAAGGAATCAATGTACGAAAAATATTTATATTTAAGGCTCAATAGCTGTGCTATGCAGTTAGTGTAGTAGGTATAGTTTTGCGTTAGACTACTCAGTGCCATGACGGGCTTAGGTCAAATTTTTATTTGCTTTTCTGATTTTGATCTGCCCAGTACGGCTGTAGAGTACAGTGTTTATTTAAAGATAAGCATCTTACAAGTATGTGCTATAATCTCTGGTTTCTAATCTTGATCAGACTTGTCGGAAGTTTTCTTGACAAAAATAATCATTTAAAATAAGTTGCCTGCTATAAGGCATAAACGACTGCAGTGTGAAGACGTTAAGTTGATGTGTGAATTCGTAGTGTTTCTGTTTTTCATGTTGGTATTGCGGTTACTATGGGTTTGTTTATTGATTTATATTTTTGATTTGCAGTTCACAGTTGCTGTTTGATTTTACATATTGTTAATTTGTCATAGGTTAAATTTAGACATAGTGGGAGTTAGTGAAGTTCAGTGGAAGGAGGAACAAGACTTATGGTCAGGTGAATACAAGGTTATAAATACAAAATCAAATAGGGGTAATGCAGGAGTAGGTTTAACAATGAATTAAAAAATTGGAGTGCGGGTAAGCTACTACAAACAGCATAGTGAACGCATTATTGTGGACAAGATACACACAAAGCTCAAGCCTACTACTGTAATACAAGTTTATATGTCAACTAGCTCTGCAGATGATGAAGAAATTGATGAAATGTATGATGAGATAAAAAAAATTATTGCGGTAGTGAAGGGAGACGAAAATTTAATAGTCATAGGTCACTGGAATTCGAAAGCAGGAAAAGGGAGAGAAGGAAACATAGTAGGCAAATATGGAATGGGGGTAAGAAATGAAAGAGGAAGCCGTCTGGTAGAATTTTCCACAGAGCATGACTTAATCATAGCTAGCACGTGGTTCAAGAATCATAAAAGAAGGTTGAATACGTGGAAGAATACTGGAGATACTAGAAGGTATCAGATAGATTATATAATGGTAAGACAGAGATTTAGGAACATGATTTTAAATTGTAAGACATTTCCAGCGGCAGATGAGGACTCTGACCACAATCTATTGGTTATGAACTGTAGATTAAAACTGACGAAACTGCAAAAAGGTGGGAATTTAAGGAGATGGGACCTGGATAAACTGAAAGAACCAGAGCTTGTACAGAGTTTCAGGGAGAGCGTAAGGGAACAATTGACAGGAATGGGGGAAAGAAGTAGAGTAGAAGAAGAATGGGTAGATCTGAGGGCTGAAGTAGTGAAGGCAGCAGAGGATCAAGTGGGTAAAAAGACGAGGGCTAGTGGAAATCCTTGGATAACAGAAGACATATTGAATTTAATTGATGAGAGGAGAAAATATAAAAATGCAGTAAATGAAGCAGGCAAAAAGGAATACAAAAGTCTCAAAAATGAGATCGACAGGAAGCGCAAAATGGCTAAGCAGGGATGGTTAGAGGACAAATGTAAGGATGTAGGGGCTTATCTCACTAGGGGTAAGACAGATACTTCCTACAGGAAAATTAAAGAGACCTTTGGAGAGAAGAGAACCACTTGTATGAATATCAAGAGCTGAGATGGTAACCCAGTTCTAAGCAAAGACGGGAAAGCAGAAAGGTGGGAAGAGTATATAGAGGGTCTGTACAAGGGCGATGTACTTGAGGACAATATTATTGAAATGGAAGGGGATGTAGATGAAGATGAAATGGGAGATATGATATTGCATGAAGAGTTTGACAGAGCACTGAAACACCTGAGTCGAAACAAGGCCCCCGGAGTAGACACCATTCCATTAGAACTACTGACGGTCTTGGGAGAGCCAGTCCTGACAAAACTCTAGCAACTGGTGAGCATGATGTATGAGACAAGCAAAATACCATCAGACTTCAAGAAGAATATAATAATTCCAATCCCAAAGAAAGCAGGTGTTGACAGATGTGAAAATTACCGAACTATCAGTTTAATAAGTCACAGCTGCAAAATACTAACCCGAATTCTTTACAGACGAATGGAAAAAGTGGTAGAAGCCGACCTCGGGGAAGATAAGCTTGGATTCCGTAGAAACATTGGAACACGTGAGGCAATACTGACCTTACGACTTATCTTAGAAGAAAGATTAAGGAAAGGCAAACCTACATCTCTAGCATTTGTAGACTTAGAGAAAGCTTTTGACAATGTTGACTGGAATACTCTCTTTCAAATTCTGAAGGTGGCAGGGCTAAAATACAGGGAGCGAAAGGCTATTTACAATTTGTACTGAAACCGGATGGCAGTTATAAGAGTCGAGGGGCATGAAAGGGAAGCAGTGGTTGAGAAAGGAGTGAGACAAGGTTGTAGCCTCTCCCCGACGTTATTCAATCTGGATATTGAGCAAGCAGTAAAGGAAACAAAAGAAAAATTCGGAGTAGGTATTAAAATCCATGGAGAAGAAATAAAAACTTTGAGGTTCGCAGATGATACTGCAATTCTGTCAGAGACAGCAAAGGACGTGGAAGAGCAGTTGAACGGAATGGACAGTGTGTTGGAAGGAGGGTATAAGATTAACATCAACAAAAGCAAAACGAGGATAATGGAATGTAGTCGAATCAAGTCGGGTGATGCTGGGGGAATTAGATTAGAAAATGAGACACTTAAAGTAGTAAAGGAGTTTTGTTATTTGGGGAGCAAAATAACTGATGATGGTCGAAGTAGTGAGGATATAAAATGTAAACTGGCATTGGCAAGGAAAGCGTTTCTGAAGAAGAGAAATTTGTTAACATCGAGTATAGATTTAAGTGTCAGGAAGTCGTTTCTGAAAGTATTTGTATGGAGTGTAGCCATGTATGGAAGTGAAACATGGACAACAGTTTGGACAAGAAGAGAATAGAAGCTTTCGAAATGTGGTGCTACATAAGAATGCTGAAGATTAGATGGGTAGATCACATAACTAATGAGGAGGTATTAAATAGAATTGGGTAGAAGAGGAGTTTGTGGCACAACTTGACAAGAAGAAGGGACCGGTTGGTAGGACATGTTCTCAGGCATCAGGGGATCACAAATTTACCATTGGAGGGCAGCGTGGAGGGTAAAAATCATAGAGGGAGACCAAGAGATGAATACACTAAGCAGATTCAGAAGTATGTAGGATGCAGTAATAGGGGAGATGAAGAAGGTTGCACAGAATAGGGTAGCATGGAGAGCTGCATCAAAGCAGTCGGGGGACTGAAGACCACAACAACAACAACATTTAAAGATAGTGAATGGAGCTGTGAACGCCAAAACTGGTGTGCCAAGTGGAGAAATCGGAGGATTTTCGACACATTCTTCTGATAGAGTTCAGTAGAGTGGTGATAGCAGCGGAGGCAGCCAGAAATATTTGCACCGTTTAGGGGGTAATGTCTTTGTACAGAGCAAAGCAAGAAACTTATTTTGCTCTCGCTAAGGAGGATCATTTTCATATTAGTGACTCTCCAATTTGAGCAAAACCCTCGGGGTTGAGTTTTGATCGTTTAATCGCATTAATCAACAATGATCCACGTAATTGTACTCGAGATCTGACAACTGTGACGAACTGTGGTCATTCCACCATGGAATGGAGAAGTTTCAAAGATGGTATGCGTTGGTACCGCAAGCTCCATGCCACAATCACAAAAATCAGCGGATGACCATTCGTGCATCTCTGATTGCTCGTCATCAGTTGGCTCGTGAGCAACAACGACCATTCCTGTCCTGTATTGTTACTGGTGACAAGAAATGGTGTCTTCATTCCAATATAAGGAAAAGAAAGGAATGACCGAACCCAAACAAAACAGCAACTTCCTGTACAAAGATACGCGCGCATCTCAAAAAATAATGTTATGCATTTCGTGGAACAGCGACGGTGTAATGTGCTGTAAACTGCTTCTGTGTGGGGTAATCATCATTATTGTCATTTATTGTCAACAACTGAGATGTTTTGCAGACGAAGTCCAAGACAAAGACCAGGAAGGCTATGTGAAGTGATACTACTCCACAATAAAGCCCGCCTGCATTCTGCTAGACTGACAAAAACACTATACAGGAGCTGTTTTGGGAAGTCATTCCGCACCCACCTTATTCAGCTGACCTTGCGCCCTCATTTCACCTTCTCCGTTCTGTACGGAACATCCTTCAAGAAATTTCCTTTCCGGATGAACATGCGCTCCGAACGTAGCTCGATAAGTTCTTCACCTAAATACAACGTGATTATTACAGTCGCCGAAACGCAAAGTTACCCCAGCGTTGGCGGATTGTTATAAATAGTGAAGGGAAATATATTATTAATCACTATCTATTGTGCGTATTAAACTTAGGGAATAGCGCTACGAACCTGTGCATCAGCCTAATACATTTAGTAAGAGTGCCCAGTTGACTGAATGCTGAAATCGTAATTAGTAATTACATGATGATGCTAATAATAAAAATAATAACAGAGTTAAAGTAATTACATCTATATCGCATTTCTAGCCGTGAGGGCGAGGTAATGTCCTAAAGGAACGTAACTGACATGAAAATACTATGCGTGACAGTTGGTACTAACCGGCTGAACTAACGTAAGGAAGCTGTAGTGGAAACTAGTTTCAAAAGTAGTTGAGGAAGAAGTGCGAAATTTATGGGCCGTAAAGTGAAAACGAGGCAGAAGGGAAAAAAGCACGTAAACTGTGTATCGTTTCTTAAGTAATCGCTATAACTGTTGACGCATTTATCCCACTGTGTAACAACGCCTTCACAGAAAAATGTATGCTGTTGCATACTGAACCATGATAGTGCCCAGGTGTGCACTTCTTCGGTGAAGTAAATCGCCGGTCATCAATGTATTTCTTCAGGGCTCCAAAAATATGGAAATAGAATAGGCAGGGATCGGAACTGTATAGAAGTTGTGTAAGCACTTCGCAACGAAACTCCCTGCACCGTAGTCGAAACAATCTTAACAACCTGGGGGGCAGGCATTATCTTGTAATTGAATGATGCCATCCGTCAACATTCCTAAGCGTTTGTGTTTAAGGCGCGTTTCTGTTTTTGCAAACTGTTCACGTACCGCTGCGCTGTGCGTCAGTTAAAGCACGCCATCAAGTCCAAACGCCCAGGAATGTTGATGGACGACATCGTTTTGTTCAAAGTGGAACAATAACAAACGACTGTGCACTCATTTCTGTGCTGGTATTAAATAATTGCACATGTTTTGTATAACACCTGCTGTGATTGCTATACAACGATTAGGAAGTCATGCATTCCAGAAAATAATAATAATAATAATGACAATAATAATAATAATAATAATAAACCTAGGTCCCAAATTGAATTCTCAAACTGGAGTAGTCCAACAGAAATCTTTACCCGCATCACTAAATGATGTGGTCTGGCATCACAACTGAACAAACCTTAATATGTACAATGAAAAGTAGGGGTGACTTAGCGTGTGGCAGAAGATTAGCAGATGATGGGCAGACGGACTGCTTCGATGCCTACAGCAGCTGACCTCATTGATCAAGTTGTGTAGTTTCTTGGTGTTTCATTTGCAACTACTAATGTGCGGATGCTAGTAATACAACAATACGAAGACATGAACCAAATAGTAAAAAGTCACATGGCCAGTATTTTGTCACATTCATTTTGTCCTATTCATGAGCATGTAATGTCAATTAGCAATAGGACACTATATGATGAAAAGATAAGTTGCCGTATGAAGTTGGCAGTTTCTTGATTTCAAAGATTATTCTACATCTACGTCTACATCTACATACACTGAAGAGCCAAAGAAACTGGTACACCTGCCTAATGTCGTGTAGGACCCCCGCGAGCACGCAGAAGTGCCACAGGATGATGTTGCATGCACTCGACTAATGTCGGAAGTAGTGCTGAAGGGAACTGACACCATTAATCCTGCAGGGACGCCCATAAATCAGTAAGAGTACGAGGGAGTGAGGTATCTTCTAAACAGAACTTTGCATCCCGGATACGCTCAACAATGTTCATGTCTGAGGAGTTTGGTGGCCAGTTTTTAAACTTAGAAGACAGTTCCTGGAGCCCACCTCTAGCATTGTCCTGCTGGAATTGCTCAAGTCCGCCAGAATGCACAGTGGACATGAATTAATGTAGGTGATCGGACACGATGCTTACATATGTGTCACCTGTCAGAGTCATATCTAGGCGTATCATGGGACCCACATCACTTCAACTGCACATGCCCCACACCATTACAGTGCCGCCACCAGCTTCAGCAGCCTCTGCTGACATTCAGGGTCCATGGATTCATGAGGCTCTCTCCATACCCGTAAACGTCCATTCTCTCGATACAGTTTGAAACGAGACTCGTCCAACCAGGCAACATGTTTCCACTCCAATGTCGGTGTTGACTGTCCCACGCGAAGCGTAAAGCTTTGTGTCGTGCAGTCATCTACGGTACACGAGTAGGCCTTCTGATCCGAAAGCCCATATATATGATGTGTCAATGAATGGTTTGCAACAGACACTTGTTGATTGCCCAGCATTGAAATCTGCAGAGATTTGCGGAAGGGTTGCACTTCTGTCACGTTGAACGATTCTCTTCAGTCGTCGTCGGTTCTGTTCTCGCGGGATCTTTTCCCGGTCGCAGAGATGTCTAAGATTTGGTGTTTTACCAGATTCCTGATATTATCGTGAAGTGGTCGTACGGGAAAATCCCCACTTCATTGCTATCTCGGAGATGCTGTTTCCCATCACTCGTGCGGCGACTATAACACCACATTCAAACTCACTTAAATCTTGATAACCTGCCATTGTAGCAGCATTAACCGACGTAACAACTGCGCCAGACACTTGTCTTGTATATGCGTTGCCGACCGGAGCGCCGTATTCCGCGTGTTTACATCTCTCTGTATTTGAATACGCATGCCTATACCATTTTCTTTGGCACTTAAGTGCAGATACTCCGCAAACCAGCGTACGGTACGTGGTGGAGGGTGCCCTGTACCATTACTAGTCATATACTTTCCTGCCCCACTCGCAGATACAACCTCCGTATGAGCCCCAATTTCTCGTATCCTATCTTCGTGGTCCTTGCGCGCAGTGTATCTTGGCGGCAGTAGAATCGTGTGGTAGTCAACTTCAAATGCCGGTTCTCTTCATTTTCTCTATACTGTTTCTCAAAAAGAATGTCGCCTTCCCTCCAGGGACTCCCATTTGATTTCCCGAAGCATCTCAGTAACACTTACATATTGTTCGAACCTACCAGTATTATCCCGCCTCTGAATTGCTTCGATGTCGTCCTGGAATCCGACCTGGTACGGATCCCAAGCACTCGAGCAGTACTGGATAATAGCTCGCAACAGGGTCCTATGTGTGATATCCTTTACAGGTGAATCCCTCTTTTCTAAAATTCTCCAGTAAACCGAAGTCAACCATTCGCCTTCTACACCACAGTTCTCACATATTCGTTCGATTTCATACCGCTTTGCAGCGTTGCGCCCAGATATTTAAACGACTTGACTGTTAATACTGTATCCGGGCATTACATGTTTGTCCTTCCTATTCATCCGCATTAATTTACATTTAGAGGTAGCCGCCACTCGTCACACCAACTAGAAGTATTGTCCACTCGTCATGCATCTTCCTACTTTGACACCTTACGGTACAGCTGAGCATGATCAACCGCACATAGATGCCCATCCTGTGTGCCCAGAAGGCAGGAGAACGGTCATTACTATCAATGCTGAAACGATATTTCACAGAATCGTTTTCCACAAAAAATCCAGTGTAGAGCTTCGGCACCATTTGGAGTAAGCGCTGATCACATATCCTCTATGTTTGACGACGGACATATGAGGAAAAGACAAGAAGTTGTGTTCTAAAAACTGCTTTACGTCTCTAAAAATCAAACTGACTTCGGAAAGGCAGAGTTTGTTGCAGATGGTAGATTTCTGTTACATAGAATGGCAAAGGACAGAAAATAACTATTTTTATCCTCCATAATTATGAAGTATGTGCGTTACGTCAAGCACAACTAGAGCACTTCAATAATAAGCAAGCAGCTGAGGACACCGATACTCTAATGGAATAAGTCATTAAGGGGCTCCGGAACGCCCTATACTTGCAATGTTAAAATAACGCTTATAAATTACATCTTTCCTCACAAAGTATTTGAGGTAGGAAGTTGAACTTTTTACAGATTATTTATTGGAGTATGGGCTACAGCTTAACACAGGGATTTTACAAAATTTTAGTTCAGTTATTGAAGATGATTTTTTTTCAATTGTAATGAAAATTCACAACATTTTTTTGCATTTAAATTATGCAGAAGGTACTGTGTAACATTTACTGAAAGTTTGAAACAAATACGTTTGGAAGATCCTTAGAAAACATGTAATTAGTATGAGAAAATAAAAGTTTTGGGAATCGAGCGACAAAGATTGGATTAACTTTTTAGTGCATTCCAGGTCCATAGGATGGATTATCTTCATCCTCTGCAAACTCCTCCTCCAGCTTCCTCTTGTTCCTCCTCCTGTTTACTCTTGCTTGTATTTCTAGACTCTTTACAGCCCTGTCTGCAGCCCGAAGGCGTTCCTTGTCTAAAGCAAGCATCGCTCGTTGTTGTGTTCGTAGATTTTGCTACCATTTTCTTCAGTTGCAGTTACTGCAACACTGTTCCAAAAGGTGGTCATGTATGAACACTTATCACATTTCAGTTGTTTTTCACTAGCAAGTCCTACGTGCTTTATTATGGAGAGTTCCAGACCAACTTCACTACAATGAATACATCTTACACAGTTCGAAAAAGTTCCTTTGAGAACCGACATATCAAATATTTCATTCACATCCGATTCGCCCATAAAACATTCATAGTTTTCACTCATTGAACCAAGCTTCTTCTGTGAAGTATTTTCTTTCCCACTTTGACTGCTATGGGCAGGTGTACTTGAGAGGTTAGGTTCACTCACTTGGTTATCGTCTTTATTGTTTACAGTAATAACACATACCTTTGGCTTTCCAACATTTCTCCTTTTCTTAAAAGCCTTCAGAGGATTTCTAATAACTTTACTTTTACTCATTATTATACTTCAACAAAACAGAGACTCAAGAAACAGAATTAATTACGAATATTTTCGAGATAACGACAGAGTAAATAAACATGAAACAATCGACAATCACACCAGCGATATATATTGAACCATCACAGGTTAGCCACAACACATACTTTATCTCACATCACTAAAATGTACCTGATGAACACGGACGTTAATAATAACACTATTTGACAGCAGTTTAACAGCGCCACAGTGGGTCACGCCCATGTAGAACACATTTCAAAAAAAGTTTAAAAATAGTTGTAGTCTTCGGAATTGAATAAATTATATATCTATTAAAAGGTTATCAGAGGATCGCCCTTTGTCTCGTGAACGGTGTAAACTGATACATAACCACATAGACTCCTTTCCAGTACAAATTTCTCACTGATGTTCTCGTGAGTAGAAGCATCTTGATCCTAGACAGCCAATAAAAGTTATGGATGATGTGTTACTGGAGAAAAATCCCGAATCAAGAACGAAACACAAATATTATGCTAAATGCTTCAGAGAAAACTTTAATCTTCCCTTTGGTCATTCTCAAGTGGACACTTGTGTAACATGTGAAGAGTTGAAATTCAAGATAGTGAGTAGTTCTCTTGGTTAAGCTGCAAAACGAGTACTATTGCTGAATTAACACTATATCAACGGCGTCGCAAAAAGTTTTATTGAGCACTTAAACAAACTCAAGAACTTGCCTCGAAAACAAAAGTGTGTGAGGCCTGAATTTTGATTTTATGCAAATCTGCCATTACCATACATTCCTGTCCAGGATGTGTTTCACCTCTGTTTAATGATATTTGTATTATAAACATAAAAACAAAATCTTCTGTGCGTACAACAAAAAGTTGGGCAATGAAGGTATGTCCATTGCGGTTAAACTGTGTGGAATAAAAGGCATCCAACAATATTATTCAGAAGTTGGGACTGTTTTCAGATGTTGGACTCGACAAAACGAGAATCATTGCATGATAAGGTTGTATGCCGCTTGCGGAGGCAGGGAAGTTTCAGAAAGTTAAACGATTATTTCCTTTCAGAAACCACTCTTTTAGTGCTTGTGACAAAGGTTTTGCTCTGATAAAAAGAGGAGCAAGGAGAGTGGGTCATGTACATAAGGTGAAGGAATGCTGTGAATTGATAGTGCATCTTGCAAAAAATCTGTCACTTTACAGTACAATTTGTTGAAAATGGTGATGTCCGTGACTTTTCTAAATGGTGGCCAAAGTACTATATGAAATGAGGATAGTCTCTTGAGATACGTGGCAGAGGTGTTACGCCACAAGATAAAATATTGTTGTAACCAATAACTTTCGAATATTTGGAGCGTTGTTCAACAGGTCATCAGATTACAGCCTCTCCTTACACTGGAGAACCTGTAAGGCAAAATTTTGAATTGCGAGTCTCTGCAACTCAGTTTCAGGTCTCATTTACGAGGACATATCATGTCCACGTTTCTATCAATGTGCTGAAAGTTAATGACATATGTGGCCTAATTAGATACATCACTGTAGAATATAAACTGAACAGTCAAAGAAACTGGTACACCTGCTTAATATCGTGTAGGGCCTCTGCGGGCATGCAGAACTGCCACAACATGATGTGGACTGGACGCGACTGATGTCTGAGGTAGTGTTGGAGGGAACTGACACCATGAATCCTGCAGGGTTCTCCATAAATCTGTAAGAGTACGAGAGGGTGGAGATATCTTCCGAACAGCACGTTGCAAGGAAGCCCAAATATGCTCAACAATGCTCATGTCTGCGGAGTTTGGTGGCCAGAGGAAGCGTTGAAACTCAAAGAGTGTTCCTGGAGCCACTCTGCAGCAATTCTGGACGTGTGGGTGTCGCGTTGTCTTGCTATAATTGGCCAAGACCGTCGGAATGCACAATGGACATGAAAGAACGTTTCACCTGTCAGAGTCGTATCTAGACGTGTCAGATGTTCCATATCACTCCGCTGCACACGAACCAAGCCATTACAGAACCTCCACCAGATTGAACAGTCCCCTGCTGACACGAAGCGTCCATGGATTCATGAGCTTGTCTCCATGACCGTACACCCCTATCCGCTCGATAAAATTTAAAACGAGACTTGTCCAACCATGCAACATATTTCCAGTCATCAACAGTCCCATGTCGGTGTTGACGGGCCCAAGCGAGGCGTAAAGCTCTGTGTCGTGCAGTCATCAAGGGTACACGAGTGGATCTTAGACTCCGAAAGCGCATATCGATGATGTTTCGTTGAATGGTTCGCAAGTTGACACTTGCTGATGGCCCACCACTGAAGTCGGCAGGAGCTTGCGGAAGGGTTTCACTTCTGTCTCTGCAGTCGTCGTTTGTCCCGTTCTTGCAGGATATTTTTCCGACCGCAGCGATGTCATACATTTGATGTTTCAGCCGATTCCTGATATTCCTGGTACACTCGTGAAACAATCGTACGGGAAAATCCCCACTTTGTCGCTACCTCGAAGATGCTGTGTCCTGTCACTCGTGCGCCGACTGTAGCACCACTTTCAAACTCACTTAAATCTTGAGAGCTTGCCATTGTAGCAGCAGTAACTGATCTAACAACTGCGCCAGACACTTGTCTCACATAGGTGTTATCGACCGCATCGACGTATATACATCAAGGAGATGTATTTGAGTACTCATGTCTATACCAGTTACTTTGCCGCTTCTTGTAAATATTTCTGTCATGCAACACTCCCCGGTTAGTTCCTGGGGTAGAAATTTATAATAGATGATTGATTTCGTTCAAATTTCACACATTACATGAGTAACTTCACACTTTAAATTGTAATAATTTGTTCACTGTCTATGTATATATGTGGTTTCTTTGCAAACCCAAAGAAAACAACAATAAACAATGTGTTATGAGATCAAACCGTAACATATTTTACTTCTATCATTCATTTCATTGAAGAAATCTGACACGTAAAATTTTAATTAGGATGTAAGTCTATAAATCAGTAGGTCTACTCTTTAATACTTGCCTTACTATCAGCTTATTTTTGGCACTATTAAAAAATGTTCAAATTATTATAGGGCAAATCAGGGTGATATGTTGAATCGGGTGAAAAGGTGAATTGCTTGAATTCTGTACTGGTTAAACAGATGTCTCTGTATGTCTGCCTGCCAACAATCTCTGATCGTCTGTGCAGTGTGCACGTGTTGAAAATCAGCACCGTTTCAAAAACCGTAAGTAGTTGGTACTAATCTGTTTTCGACGCTAAGTAATTTTTATATGCTGCATGCATTTATAGATGTTACTTCAGGTAGCGTAGTCCGCGGGGTGTTTTTTAATATATTCTGCCTTCTTATACTGCTTACGTACTACAAAACCTCGAAATCGTTGAGTGTAGTGTTTTGAAATTCTTGCCGTGCTGTTCACCGTTTCACCCGTAGCAAATGGGAGAAATGGTGAACTCGGGCAGGGGTGATACGGTGAAGGATTTTTCTTATGTGTAAAGTGTAAAGCTTTTATTTAGGTACATCCCAACCAGGGTTTTTGACAAGTCATGAAATGTTAGCATTTTCTATCCCATGCGAGAGTTGTATTCTGTTTTATCCGACGTCTCAACACTATCGTTAATTTAAAAATTAGTTTTTATATATATATATTTTTTGCGAGTACAGTTTGGTTTGTCAGTGATTAAAAAAGTAAATGTTCTAACTACCGCCATTGTTCCAGGTAGAGGTGCCTACATTTTACAAAAGATAAACGGATCCAGCCGTGCTGATTGGACAGAGGAGCAACCTAACGATGCCGTAAAAGCGGTGCAAAATGGAACGAGCCTGAATAAAGCCTCAAAGAAGTTTCAAGTTCCATGGTCAACGCTAAAGAGACGATTAGCAAACGGGTGCTTTACGGAGAAACCTTTGGGTGGGCCGCCTGTGAGAAAAAGTTGGCAAAACATATCATAAAATTACAAAACTTCGGAATTGCACAGACAAGGACAGAAGTACGTACCATGGCATATAAACTAGCTGAGAAATATAAACAACATCACAAATTTAACCGGGAAAGGGAAATTGCTGGAATGGATTGGCTAAATTTTTTCTTAAAAAGAAATCTGGAACTTTCAATCCGCAAATCGGAAGGAGTTTCACAAGCATCGGTCAAGGGCTTTAAGTACGGAAAATGTTTCAGTCTATTTTTCACTGCTGCAGAACATCTTGGTAGAGCATAACCTCCTTGATAAGCCGGGAAATATATACAACGTAGATGAGTCCGAACTTCAGCTGAAGAATAGACTAGGTTACGTGTTGGCAGCAAAGGGGTATAAGGCTCTGAGAGCGTTCCAGCGATAACATCCAGTGAAAAGGGTGAAACCATATCTACAATCGCTTTCTGCAATGGAGAGGACATGTTTTTACCCCCAGCTTGTGTTTTGAAGGGAAAAAATGAAAAGGCCGAGTACAAGGACGGTATGCCACCGGCTTCCACGATTTTCATGTCACAAAAGTCGGCGTACGTAACAACTGATATTTTTTTTCTGTGTCTAAGGAACCATTTTGCACCGAGGAAGCCTGAGGGGATAGTCGTGCTTATTTTGGATGGATATAGCTCTCACTGCAGCAGTGTGGATACATTAGAGTTTGCAGAAGGAAAAAACATAATTTTCCTCTGTCTACCCAGCCACACCCAACACTATCTGCAGACGATAGACCGAGCCTTTTTTAAAGCTCTGAAATTCTATTATTACAATGCTTGCAATTCGTACATTAAAATGAATCCAAATAGAAATATTTCCAGACTAGTGTTCGGAGGACTGCTTACAAAGGAATGGGTACAAGCAGCTACGACAGAGAATGCAATATCGGGGTTCAGAAGCACAGGAATCATCGCGTTTAATCCTGATGTCATCCCCGAATACGTGTTTTTAACATCAGCTTCAGATCAAAATCAGGAAGACAACGAACGACATGAAAACAGAGCTACTTCACCTCGACCAAGTGGTTCGCACTGGCAAGGGGTACCTAATCCCTCGGAAGAAGCAACTGTAGATGTAGATAACATTCAGGGACTTGAACACATACAAACATCACCATAACTGGGATGTTCGCAACGGGCGGAAAATCCACAGCAAAACATATAGTCTTCATCAGAAGCAACAGATATAACCTCGACAGTGGCAACAGAAGAACGTCAAATAACACCTGGCAAACTCTTGGACCATATTTCGCCGATACCTATCCTAGATAAAGTTGCATGTGCAAGGAAGTAGTCCAGAGATTTAGCTGAGGTTTTGACTTCTCCAGAAAACATGGACATCCTGCGAAACAGAAAACGACAAAATAAGTCAGTGAAAAGTAGAGCAAATACTAAAAAGAGGACCAACAGAGAAACCGTAACCAAAGGAAAAACCGTAACCAAAGAGACTACTAAAGGAATTGTCAAAAAGAAGCAGCCTAAGAAACGAAAAGCGTCTACCACTGACACCGAATCTGTTGTGGCTTGGCAAGACAGCCAAGCCACTATGAGGAAGCCGATTGGCACGCGTTTAAGCTCACGCAGGCTGGTGTGAGGTCTGGAACAGGTCAGGGATATGAGACTAGCAAAAATAGTACGTATCTGTTGGAATACTTAACTTTAATCCATAATTGGTGAACATCGCTCTAGACGGTACATGTTTTACAGCATCAATAGTAACTGGTAATGGCGCCTTGCTAGGTCGTAGCAAATGACGTAGCTGAAGGCTATGCTAACTATCGTCTCGGCAAATGAGAGCGTATTTTGTCAGTGAACCATCGCTAGCGAAGTCGGCTGTACAATTGGGGCGAGTGCTAGGAAGTCTCTCTAGACCTGCCGTGTGGCGGCGCTCGGTCTGCAATCGCTGATAGTGGCGGCACGCGGGTCCGTCGTATATTAACACCACCACCTAAAGAGAAGGCCGCGGCGCGCTCTTGTGACGTCACGCAAAGCGGGCCAGGGTTGGCTTCGCGCTGCGCTTAAAGAATCGAGACGCACGGCCTGCAAGTCTTTGTCAAACGGTTTTACAGAACCTATTCCGTAAAAAATAATTAATTTCTGAAATACTTTTAGCTTTATATGGCAGTTTCATGATGAAGTGCCAATCATTTCGATAATGGTCATAACTATTGTGGTATTTCACGGATGAGTATCAAATTTGAGAACGTTGCCACCAAAAATAGGGGTCGCTATGAATTTGTGTTTGATGCATATTACACATTCTATCGCTGAGTATGAAATACAGATGTTTTGAAATTTTCGTAAGACTTTGGATCAATATCTGCTTCCAATCTCGAAAAAATTGAGCGTCTGCAGCAACTTCACTTCCGATCGCAACGCACGGGAATGAAATATTCATAACGCCTGTCATATCTCGTAAACCGCTGGAGATAACGAAACGAGATCTTGGCAAATGATACCACGCAAAGAGGAGAGTACTTTGCCGAATGGTTAAAATAAGTAACTCTATCAATCGCGATATAGCAGAAACTATAGTTAATAATTCTTTTTTACCGGTAATGCAATTGAATAAGACTTATCAATAGCCAGTGAAAACGTACGAGTGCGGGATGTAAATAATATTGCGATATACATGATAAAACAAGGTACATTTGTGAAAAATGCACTGTGATAAAGTACATTCTTTCTGGACAAGACAACTATTATTTACACTCACTTGAAAAATTCTGCACTAATACAGTGTATAATATTAAATTCCTCTGCCTTCAGTATCCTAAATAAATATTGTGTAACTGTTTATAGAGCTCCCTCAGGAAAGCTGAGTACATTCCCCAAGCAAACAATCACTTTTAACTCACCTCACAAAAACAATTATGCGTGGTTATTGTAATGTAAATTTTCTTTCCTGTAAAAATATGGCAGATTTTGAGCATAAGTCAACAGTGAAAATCTACAAACCTTCAGCAGACATTTGCAGCAGTTGGAATGAGACAATGTGTCAAGCTAAAAACGTCAATAATAAATTTAACCTATTTCTAGATTAATTTGTTCCATTGTTTGACACATCGAAAAATAACACAGATATGCTTCATACAGAGAGATCGCTTTTTAAACATGAAAACAGCAGTTTCAACATTCGTTAGCACTCATGCTAACTAATGCGAGAGTGAAAAACATCCCCCACTCACAAATAGAGAATAAAACGTATCGGTAATGCGTAACAAAATACGAACTGCAGAGAAACTTAAACACGAATAAAAAGTAATACGAGCCACAAATTTACATTTCGTTTTCAAAATCAAAATAAAGCCACTTGATAACGAATACTAGGCCTATTTACTGCGAACTTTTGCTCACGAATTTAGTCAAATGTATCCAAAATGCAAGATATTCCACCAGAAAAAAAAATAATAATTGTACTAGGTATATAGGTTTTACATACCTTCGTGTGCTCAGTGGGATGGAAATTGTCCCGATGAATCGCTGAAAGACATTTCCAACGCTGATTCGCATCTTTCGGAAAGGAAAACAACATTACTTTCGGTCGAGTTCCGTAATTCCCACGACACCTTGGCACACAACACTTGTAAACCATGTTCACAGTAGCTTCACTACACGTAAACACTGTAATCGCTAGTTTTAAGCACGAATATAGCACTCGATCCAACAAATGTGTAGATAAACAAACGCTTCGAAACACAACATGGTGGCCCGCTTGGAGTGACGTCACGACCTGCTATGAATTTCGCGCCGCGGCCTTGTCTCTAGGTGGTGGTGATATTAACCGACCGCGGCCGATTTAAAGGCTGCCACCTAGCAAGTGTGGTGTCTGGCGGTGACACAGCAGAATCCGACTCATCGCTGGATATCCAATTGCAAGACGATGATGACGACGTGGGTGATGAAGAGTGTTGTTGTGTAGGGTGCGGTGAACTGTACAGTTTCACTAAAAACGAGGTGGATTGGATCAAATTTATTTGCTGCCGACGTTGGCTGCAGGAAGACGGTTCAAAATATATATCTATGTGTGACGTATGTGGCAAAAAGCATTGGGAATACGTTCACCATTTCACGCAAAGGGCATTCGCCATTTCACCCATTTACATGGGTGAAATTGATAAAAATAACTATATTTTTTTAACTTTTGTAGTGCCTTAAAGAGGATGTGGTACTGTTAATGTGTTACTTACGTATTTTGTGAAAGAAGTGTTTTTATTTTGTTTAAATAAACAATTTCTTGTCTTCTACGAGGCCCAAATTTTTTGTTCACCATATCACCCTGATTTACCCTACAGTCGCGAAATAATGTGTTTTCGATTCCTGAAAAATGATGATTTCGAAGTAAGGTCCTTCTGAAAATGATTGATTAAGTTGTAGGCACTGCTGTTCACTTCAATCAGCACTCTGTGATGTTGTCGTTGGGGAGGACGACGCCCTTCTTGTGATTATGACCGCTTCAGCCCCCTAGTCCCCCAGCATCTTTCGTTTAAGCCAGGTAGTGACAGTCAAGGCGACGCAGTCTACAGTTCCCTAAATTTCAAGGTGTCTCAAGTACCGAAAAACAACATTCTGTTCCTATATGTCTTCAGTGGCTGCTATAAGACTTCGTCATTTTTCGGGAAAGTAAACTTGAAACTCTTTAAGGCACCAGAGACGAAAAGCAGTCTACAGAAGCAGCAGAGATATTCAACAATTCCAGTGCTACTGTTGATGAGACTGCTGGGGCTGTACAGAAGTTAAAAGCAGCCCTGTGCCGCGGAGGTAAAGCCATTAAACGTTGTTCGCCGTCAAATCTTGGAAAAACTTAAATCGAAGACACCAGTCATCCTCGCCTCTTACACGAGTAGTTGCTCGACAGGACGTATTTTTATGTGCAATCTTGGAAAACAGTCCACTAGATCCACTGCAATGGAGCTGGAAAGCTTCAAAATTCGGCGTCTTTCCTGTTCCCACTACTAAAAGAACAGCACCAGCGGAGATGGTGAAAACGATTTGCTGCATATTCAACACATGGTGTCATGGAGGTTCTTCCTGCAGGAAAAACAGCTTTAAGGGTCTTACCGTTTGCTAACTATGTAAAAACCAAACCCACACCAATGTACCAACTCCCGTTCCTGTTACGACATTGATGGCTGTAATTCAGATTATGATATTTTGGACGAAGGAAGGATACATCACACCGTGTAAATGAAAAAGAGGAAACGTAAGAATTGTAATTAATAATATTTGGACCCTCCTACTCCAAACATGTAATAGCGTAAAATGAGAAAATTGGATTGTACACAGGTAAACATTAGTCTTTTACTCCGAATCAGGATACTTCGTTTTATTGTATTACCTTAACGTAATTTATAGATTCATATGTATCTCAATTTATTGTTATGAAGTTTCTTTCTTCCTAGTAACACGATAATAAACATAACGTATTTCTTTCACTAATATTGGTTTAAACCTGTTTGTCCTCTACATAACATTATTCTGCGAATTTCAGACTTTTCAGAACTATTAATTCTATAACGTGTAGGTTAGGGATTATGTACCAGTAACGAAAATACAAAATAGTGACTGTTGGGAAAATTCATTGAACGGAAAGTAGAAAATTGATGTAGATCATTAACCATGTGATTTACATAATATTAGGTGCGAGTAGGCAAAATGCAACAGGGAATAACAATATTAATGTGCTAATAGTAAACTGCAGGAGCGTCTATAGAAAGGTCCCAGAACTGCTCTCCTTAATAAACGGTCACAACGCCCATATAGTACTAGGGACAGAAAGTTGGCTGAAACCAGCCCTAAACAGTAATGAAATCCGAAACTCAGATTGAAATGTATACCGCAGAGACAGGCTGGACAGTTAAGGGGGAGGCGTGTTTATAGCGATAAGAAGTGCAATAGTATCGAAGGAAATTGACGAAGATCCGAAATGTGAAATGATTTGGTTGAAGGTCACGGTTAAAGCAGGCTCAGACATGGTAATTGGATATCTCTATAGGCCCCCTGGCTCACCAGCTGTTGTGGCTGAGCACCTGAAGGATAATTTGGAAAATATTTCGAGCAGATTTCCCCACCATGTTATACTTCTGGGTGGAGATTTTAATTTGCCGGATATAGACTGGGAGACTCAAACGTTCATAACGGGTGGCAGGGACAAAGAATCCAGTGAAATTTTTTTAAGTGCTTTATCTGAAAACTACCTTGAGCAGTTAAACAGAGAACCTACTCGTGGCGATAACATATTAGACCTTCTGGTGACAAACAGACCCGAACTATTTGAAACAGTTAACGGAGAACAGGGAATCAGCGATCATAAAGCTGTTACTGCATCGATGATTTCAGCCGTAAATAGAAATATTACAAAGGGAAGGAAGATTTTTTTGTTTGGCAAAAGTGACAAAAAGCAGATTTCAGAGTACTTGACAGCTCAACACAAAAGTTTTGTCTCAAGTTCAGATAGTGTTGAGGACCAGTAGACAAAATTCAAAACCATCGACAAATATGCTTTAGATGAGTATGTGCCAAGCAAGAGCGTAAGAGATGGAAAAGAGCCACCGTCGTACAACAACCGAGTTAGAAAACTGCTGCGGAAGCAAAGGGAACTTCACAGCAAACATAAACATAGCCAACGCCTTGCAGACAAACAAAAATTACGCGAAGCGAAATGTAGTGTGAGGAGGGCTATGCGAGAGGCGTTCAATGAATTCGAAAGTAAAGTTCTATGTACTGACTTGGCAGAAGCTCCTAAGAAATTTTGGTCTTATGTCAAAGCGGTAGGTGGATCAAAACAAAATGTCCAGGCACTCTGTGACCAAAATGGTACTGAAACAGAGGATGACAGACTAAAGGCCGAAATACTAAATGTCTTTTTCCAAAGCTGTTTCACAGAGGAAGACTGCACTGTAGTTCCTTCTCTAGATTGTCGCACAGATGACAAAATGGTAGATATCGAAACAGACGACAGAGGGATAGAGAAACAATTAAAATCGCTCAAAAGAGGAAAGGCCGCTTGACCTGATGGGATACCAGTTCGATTTTACACAGAGTACGCGAAGGAACTTGCCCCCCCTCTTGCAGCGGTGTACCATAGGTCTCTAGAAGAGCGTAGCTATCCAAAGGATTGGAAAAGGGCACAGGTCATCCACGTTTTCAAGAAGGGACGTCGAACAGATGTGGAGAACTATAGACCTATATCTCTAACGTCGATCAGTTGTAGAATTTTGGAACATGTATTATGTTAGAGTATAATGACTTTTCTGGAGACTAGAAATCTACTCTGTAGGAATCAGCATGGGTTTCGAATAAGACGATTGTGTGAAACTCAGCTCAAGCTATTCGTCCACGAGACTCAGAGGGCCATAGACACGGGTTCACAGGTAGATGCCGTGTTTCTTGACTTTCACAAGGTGTTCGATACAGTTCCCCACAGTCGTTTAATGAACAACGTAAGAGCATATGGACTATCAGACCAATTGTGTGATTGGATTGAAGAGTTCCTAGATAACAGAAGGCAGCATGTCATTCTCAATGGAGAGAAGCCTTCCGAAGTAAGAGTGATTTCAGATGTGCCGCAGGGGAGTGTCATAGGACCGTTGCTATTCACAATGTACATAAATGACCTTGTGGATGACATCGGAAGTTCACTGAGGCTTTTTGCGTAAGATGCTGTGGTGTATCGAGAGGTTGTAACAATGGAAAATTGTTCTGAAATGCAGGAGGATCTGCAGCGAATTGACGCATGGTGCAGGGAATGGCAATTGAATCTTAATGTAGACAAGTGTTATGTGCTGCGAATACATAGAAAGATAGATCCCTTATCGTTTAGCTACAAAATAGCAGGTCAGCAACTGGAAGCAGTTAATTCCATAAATTATCTGGGAGTACGCATTAGGAGTGATTTAAAATGCAATGATCATATAAAGTTGATCGTCGGTAAAGCAGATGCCAGACTGAGATTCATTGGAAAGGAGAGCAGCGCGCTTCGTTACAGGATCATTTAGTAATCGCGAAAGCGTTACGGAGATGACAGTGGAAGACTCTGCAGGAGAGACGCTCGATAGATCGGTACGGGCTTTTGTTGAAATTTCGAGAACATACCTTCACCGAGGAGTCAAGCAGTATATTGCTCCCTCCTACGTATATCTCGCGAAGAGACCATGAGGATAAAATCAGAGAGATTAGAGCCCACACAGAAGCATACCGACAATCCTTCTTTCCACGAACAATACGAGACTGGAATAGAAGGGAGAACCGATAGAGGTGCTCAGGGTACCCTTCGCCACACACCGTCATGTGGCTTGCGGAGCATGGATGTACATGTAGATGTAGATGTAGATATTGAAAAATGGCGATATTTACTTCACTGTCATTTTCATTGACTTTTTGAACACCCAATTTGATGTTTACAGCTCTGTCCTGTAAAATATTGTTCAAAATTTGTGAATTCTCAATTGCTGCACGTTTTACAGCGACGAAACAAATCGTTTCGAAAAGTGTGAAAAATCTACAGTAAACACTAATCAAGTAGCAAAGTTTTGGTACTCAGTCGATGCAGAATTTAATGCTCTACATTTTCTGTAATCCAAGCTTTTTCCATTAAACTCTTAGCTCCGAAGGAGTTTGAAAAAAATGCGGAAAAATTCGAAAATAATTGTTGTGTGTTTCTTTTAAACAAACCTGAAGTTTCAGTCAGTAATTAGTGTAAATACAGATTATTCATGTCAGACACCTACTTGAGTGATTAAAATAGTAGCCACAAATACCCTAATTTTTGGAAAGCAGAACCACAATTTTTATGGTTTATTATTTTTTTCTCCATTTCCTACAAAATACATATACTGGATGAAATTTTTTATCGTCAGCATGCAGTAATTGCGCTGTGGCTTCTGAGTGGTCGAATTTATATTTGTATAACTGTGAAAAAAACATGTTTCTGTTAGCCATTCCTGATTGTTAAATGGAGGAAATTTATCGGCCTACAATAGTTCATTTAATATGCTACTGTAATGTTTATATTTTTGTCGAGGGAGCTGAATCCAGGGAGTAACCGATCAATTTGACTACGGCCCCATTAAAATGTAATAGGGTGTCTTCGACATATATTCTGCAATAAATTATTTTCTCTGTCAGTTTGCTTTTACTCTTGAAAATATAGATTTATAAGTCATTGATGAAAATACTGATAGGAAATGAGACAAGCTGTTGCCCACTACCAGGTACTATTTTTCTTCTACTTTGCTGATGAAGAAGCGTCAACAATGAAAATATTGTGATTTAGATTTTGTTATGAATACAGCTCAGTGATCAAGATAAACTGCAGATTCATCATTGCACCATAAACCATAACGACTCAAAGACAGTTTAATATTTTCAGGAGGAATGTCAGCATTATGTCGAAGCATTTTGCTCCAGTTATATGACATCAAGCGTCAAATTGAAGCATTTAGATTATCAAAAGTACAATTTGGCAGGTTCCCTTCACTTTCTGTATCCATCACATTTTCATAGCAATAGCATGAAAACCCAGCTGCATGTATAAAATTTAATAAAGTTGTTTAACAGTCAATGCCCGTTTTCGTAACGCAGGTCTAAAAAGTTGAGTAATTACGAAATAAACCACAAGTTTAATTTTTCATTTAGGGCTTACTGGATATACGTATGCATTTGTTACTGCTGTACTTTAAATATGTGATCTTACTTGTCAGAACACGATTCTCCGAATTAGTGACTTAACGTGGGAATCGTTACTGGATAATCCTAGATCTTCAAGGAACTTAATGAAATTTGATTTGTTGTAGAGAAAAGAAGGTTCCTTCAAACTGTTATCAACGTTGCATCGACCAATTACCGGTTTTAAAATACGACGGTTTGAACGTCACTAACTTTTAGAGAAGGTTTTTTTCGCTACCTTCAGCTCCATATATTCAAAAGCTATAAATCTAAAAGCGATAGCGCATCCAGTACACAACCGTACGAACTAAAGAACGAGGTCATAATGCAGTACCTAAGGCTCGAGCAAAAATAGTCATTAAGTGAAATAAAAGTTACAGGTTGTGTACAATCGAAACCGTTCAACCGTCAAGCCATGTTTTTGTAAGTTATGAAACGACGCCGCAACATTTTTTTCACCCTTCTCTTATGAGACTCCAGGTCACAAAATATTAAAATTTGTGGGCTACAAATTCGTATATTTTCCTTTGCTCAATTAGCACATCTACTCTCGGAATTTGAAAAGAAAAGAAATCTGGCGGGCTGGATACACATAGACCACTCGCTATAGAATTACTCTATTCAGAGATGAACAGAGCTTGTGAGGGTTGACACCATTATACATTATCTAATCAAACGCGTCTGGACACCTGTTGGGAGACATTAATATTATATGACATCTTCCCTCTGGCAGGGAGACTTTCAGCGAGGTGTCCGGATATCTGTGGAGGAATGGCAGCCCATTCTTTGCTCAAAAGCTGAAACCTGGAGCCTAGTGTATGGAACTGAATCGACATTCTAACTCGTATCAAAGGTGTTGTATTCGGTTAATATCTGGACTCGGGGCATGTGAGTCCATTTTAGGAATGTTACTGTCCACAAACAATTGCCTCACCGGTGCTGTTTTATGACAGAGTGCATACGACAGGGTGAAGAGGCTGATACGAACGATCAACGCCCCAGAACAGATCCTCAATTGTAGAGAGTATACAATATTGCAAAATGTCTTCATATCCTTTCACATTTAGTGTCTTCCTAAACGTAATAAGTAGCGCACACACCAAAGCCTCATACCTTAACATGTCGTCCTCCGTACTTCACTGTTGACACTACACGTTATCGGAGGTAACCTTCTCCAAGCATTCGCCTAACCCAATTCCTTCCATCGGGTTGCCGCAGGGTAGAGGGAGATTCATCACTCCAAATCACTCATTTCCAGTCCTTCTCTCCTGTGGCGTCTCTCTCTATGTTACCTCAAGCGGCGCTTAGCACTGACTACAGAAATGTGTGGCTCGACTATTGTACCCCATTTTCTTTAGCTCCTTAGGCATTGTCATTGTGCCAGCTGGGCTGCTGGTAGCGCTTTGAAACTTACGAGTGACGCCTTCCGCTGACTTCATGTGATATTTTACAACCACTCTTCGCAATGCTCTACGGTATCTGCCTGGCCTTCGTTTATCTGTGGTTGATTCTTCATGTTTTCACTTCGCGATTACGTAAACCACAGTCGACTTGAGCAGCTTTACAAGGGTTCAGAGTTGCCCGATATAGTTGTTAGTCAGGTATGACCAGGGTATAGCCTACGTTCCAGCAGGTACATAAAATCAGTCCTGAGTCCCCAATACTACTCCTCTAAGTGAGCGAGGACTGCTATCGAACAAAATAGAACGCAGCGTTATATTTTGGAGGCGACAATTGAACTTTAGTGCTGCCAGCCAATGAATATCGAATTCAACGATGTAACTGCCACAGCGCGTGTGCGAACAGGAAGTTTTCTTATGTGCTGCGCAAAGAAAGCATCTAAATACAATTTACTATGAAAAAAGAGTAACTTTTTGTCATTTTGTGCTACTTCCGTCAATGTGTAACTACCCATTACCCAGTTTTTCTTTTTGTAACCAAAACAAGAAATAAGTACTGCACAGTCTGTGTCTTTTCTCCCTGTGAATTTGTTAGCTTCGGAAAAGCTGCAATGGCAAAACATCTACGCAACTTTTAAAGTTCGGCGATACAGTAACAAGGTAGTATTTCTCATATTTTAAAAGCATCTCCACGTTTTATTGTGGCCATGCTATCTAAGTTTAGGAACTGTAACTGCATGAATTAATTATTTTTGGCACAACTTTGAAAAATAGAAAAGTCTTGATGGTACAATTCTTTATTGAGGACGTTTCAAAAATTCATCACCAGACTGACGCTGCAGAATGAAGTGTACAAAAAATTAATGGCAGAGAAACTGAGCACATAAACTGGTACAGTACAAATCTCATGTCATGCAGGAATATCTGCAAGTGCCGCCGTCTGTCGAACAGAGCTAGTGCCGAAATGAGTGTGGCGATTGAAGTATCAAAGAGGTATACGATGCCCAGTACGTGGAGCTAGCATTGACCGTAAAAAGCAAGACAAAGAGTAACTTTACGAACTTCTGTACACTGCGATTAAGTACATAGCAGCTCCTAGTGAACAAATTTGACAAAAATATTTTTGTTATTTCTATACAAGAGAAACTCATACTAACAGCATAAAAAGTGCGTCGTTTAGTAACATCGTAAGAAACGTTACATAGGTATTCTTAAGTCCGTAATCAAAACAGACGATAATTGAAATCAGTAACTGGTGTGATAAAATATAAACATAAAACCAATATGAGTAATAAATAGAATGTAACTGTAAAGGAATAAGTTCACAACCATCACAAAATAAATGCACATAAGTATCACAAAATGTCGTCAAATTACAATAGACAATCATGAAATGAAGCAACTATTACACAATAAAAGGACATTATTTTTTTAATACTCTTTAAATTAATGTTACATCGTACAACTGTCCACCTATTATCAGTTTACAACCATCTTACAAAGAAATGTTACATGAGTATAACCAACTGTAATCATCACATTAGTCGAACAAACAATAGATGATATGCAATATAACCATTTACGTAAGCCTAGATGAGTGTCAATAACTTGAAATGATTTCAGATTTTTCTTTATTTTATATTAAAACATAAAGGTATAATATCGGGCATGTGTAACAACTGCCTTTAAATAGATGCGTGAGGACATCTGAAACTTCCTAGCATAATGTGTTCAAAGATGTAAAGCTAGGATCACTGGTTGACAAAAATGGATGCCTAGGCAATAGGAATAGTGGTCATCCTGTTTCAGAATTAATGTATTGCATTGGGACGTATGCGAAATGCATTGCGAACATGTACAACACTATAAAATTGTAGAGCTATATGAAACAAAATAAGGTAAATGATCCTGTTATGCCATTTCTTACATGTTCATCTATCGTAATTTGACTACATTTATTTTGTGATGGTTGTGAACTTATTCCTTCACACTTGCATTCTACTTATTACTCACATTATATTATGTTTATATTCCACCACAACAGTTATTGGTTACAATTGTCTTCTGTTTTTATTACTGAGCCCTGTAACGGTGTTTACGATGTCACCTAACGACGCACTTTTTATGTTGTTAGCATGAGTTACGCTTCTACAAAAGTAGCAAAAATGGTTTTTGTCAAATTTGTTCACGAGGTGCTTACGTGTATTTCTCGGAGCAGTGCCACGGAGGGGAGGGCCAGGAGGGCAGAGTGGGCAGGGGTCGTAACCCGAGGCCTGGCCGCAGTGTCCCCATCGTCGTCAAGGTATTAGGAAGGCGAGGGGAAATCAGTGGTGGGAAATGCCTTTTCTTACACGCTATATGTTTATTTATTTTTGTATTTTGTTTATATATTTTTTTTTATTTCCTTTATACCATGCCCAAATACATGTAACTAGCCCCGCGTCGTGCACTATGTAAACAAAACAAACATCTTGGTACATTCCTACACGGAGCTGATATACGAGGGTAAGTCAACTAATATCCGCAACTTAGTTATATTTTTGTTTATTTTTGTAGTACCGTCGTTTTACCTTCATGACGCATGCTTTGTTTATTTGTCGTTATAACTTCGCAATTTTCAAGTTGCTAGGTTAGTTTCGTTATCGCTGCCGTGCTGTTAATCATGGCTGCTCCACTGCCTGTTTGCACCAAAGAAGAGCAGCGTTCAGTGATCCTTTTTTTTTTTTGTGGTCGGAAGGCGTATCAGGGGCAGGAATTCGTCGAAGACTTTCGGTACAGTACGGGAACAGTGTCTACGAATGGATTGAAAAGTTCCGAAATGGTCGCGCAAGTGTTACGCACGATGAAGGAGCCGGACGACCGTTTACCGCCACAAATGAAGAAACCATTGAGCGTTCAAGTGAAATGATTCTCTTGGACAGACGATTAACTATTGACGAAGTGGCACATCGTCTGCAAATTACTCACGGTTCTGCCTACGAAATCATCCACAACAGACTTGGGTTTCGTAACGTTTGTGCAAGATGGGTCCCAAAACAACTCACACAGTTGCATAAGCAAACGCGCTTGGACATATGCAAAAAAAAAACATTGCAATCGCTATGGTAACGAAGGGGACAACTTCTTAGACAGGATCATTACTGGTGACGAAACATGGATCCATCATTACGAGCCGGAGAGTAAACGACAGAGTATAGAATGGAAACATCCAAATTTGCTGTGCAAGAAAAAGTTGAACACCCAATCTTCTGCAGGATAACTGGTGGTTACGGCTTTCTGGGACGCACAAGGTCCAGTACTGGAACATTATGGGGAAAGGGGCACACCAATAAATAGTTTACGTTACAGTGAGGTGTTCACTACCAGGCTAAAGCCTGCAATTTGAAAGAACACCGAGGATTGCTGTCAAAATGTGTTGTGTTGTTGCACGACAATTCCCATCCGCAGACTGCTGCCCACACTGTTGGAACGCTCTAGAAATTCAAACTTGAAGTACTGGATCATCCTCCATATAATCCCGATCTTGCCCCTTCTGATTATCACTTGTTTGGTCCACTCAACCAGACATTAAGGGACCGTCGATTTGCCTCGGACGAAGCAGTGAAAGAAACGTTGCATTACTGGCTCCCTGGTCAACCGAAAACCTTTTATGAGGGCATCAGGAAGCTTGTACAGCGATGGACCAAGCGCGTTGAAACGCAAAGAGACTATGTCAAAAAATGATGTTGTTTTAAGTTTCCTATTTCATTACAATAATATTTCATAACTACTTTGCGGATAATAATTGATTTGCCCTCGTATATGGGGAAGCGGGAAATGTGCTTCGTACACGATGCAAAAGGGTGCGCCGCTACTTTCCTTACGCTTCATCATCCAGTCAATGGATATGTTCTCCTACGTATTGATGATCCAGCTGCTCGGAGGTTCACGTAGGGCACTCCCTAAGTAATTAGAAAAATATTTTCCATATTTTGGGTTTCGTACAATCTTGTAGGTAGTTTCAAAGGTCGATCGTGAAATAAATATTGTAGCGCGTGCCCACAGACACACGTGACTGCGTTGGTTTTGGTGCGCTGGAAATACTATTCATCCGGAAAAAGTAGAAGTCGATGTGGGTATGTTCCGGGGTCACTCGTAGAAAATACGACAAAATTTGTCGCACCAGGCCCCGTACGTCTTCTGCCGTACCGCATGTTAGACGGTGCTCGTCCGTGTCTGGTGATGGGGTGGTCTGTTTACTGTTGACTGTGATGTGCCATGTTCTTCGGACGTCTGCATCCAGTGTAGCCGCGTGAATCGTCCACCACACCACCTTCCAACTAACATGAGGGTTTTTGACCTCCACGACGTTTGGTGGGCGCTTCTGTTGCAGGACACAATATATCATCCGCGCCGACGGATCTTTCGTCGGTGGTACTGCAATACGGACATAAGTGTGTTCAATGTGAAAGGGCCCGAAGTAGTAGAAATGTGGGGGTATGTCTTGCGTCGTCAGTGGGGGCGTAAGGGAGGACGGTGCTAAGGACTCGCGCAGCAAAACCCGTCAAACTTTCCGAGTGGTGGAGCCACAGCTTGATGTGCGAGCTGACAAACAGGGCCACCCTTCTGTCGCGGGCCAAGGCCTCCGCTATCTGGGGGAAGGGTCAGCGACTCATAACTGACTTCGAAGAGCATGCCTGTACTGACGTAGGATCCGAATGCCGCCAATATACATCGAGCCATCAGTAATGGTATTGGAAGGACACGAGCTATGTGTGGAAGCCGTGGTGCTAGGTACACATCCTTTGAAGAACGTCGAGGGTCCGCAGACGAAGGTTGGAGATCTTGGCCGAGTCTGTTGTAATAAGCGGAGGTAATTAAGGGCCGCAGTGCGCCGTAAGTCGTCGTGAAACTCTACTCCGAGACATCTGACAGTACCACTAAGTTGTTAGGGGTCGATACAACCCGTGTTGTATGGCCATGGCTACCAATTTGGTGACGTTGAGACAGCTGCCTGAAGCCGCACCCTATGCGGCATACCATTCCAGTGCGCAGGTTACATCACCGCGATTGCGGAGCACGAGAACCAGGTTGTCTGCATGTGCTGTACAGCGAAATCTGGCGCCACGTACGGTGAGTCCGGTGAGGCGTTGACGGACGCCACAAAGGAGTGGTTCCAGTTACACAGCACAGAGTAACGCCGAAAGAGAGCAGCCTTGACGCACCGGTCTGAAAATCGGGAGGGACTGCGTGGGACGGCCGTTAACGAGCTCGTTGGACGTCGTCCCTCGCAGGAGGCGCATCAAATGGTTCAAATGGCTCTGAGCACTATGGGACTTAAATGCTGAGGTCATCAGTCCCCTAGAACTTAGAACTACTTAAACCTAACTAACCTAAGGACATCACACACATCCATGCCCGAGGCAGGATTCGAACCTGCGGCGGCGGCGCATCACTAGTCTATCAATTGCTCTGTGTACTGCATGTATTGGAGGGCAGATATCAGGTACATGTGATCCACTCGAAAGCTTTGCTAAAATCTAGTGACGCCAGCGCTCCCAGGATGCGGCGTGCCCTCGCTAGGGCTATTATATCACGGTATCACCACAGTACTGTGTGGATGCTATTGATACCTGTGAGGTAAGTCCGAACTGGTGAGATGACGTGAGGTAAGGTCTGTCGTATACGGTTTGCCAATAGTCTGGTGAATATCTTCATGTCGCAGGAGACGAGTGTCTGCGGATGGTAATACGTATGGGAGCGCCAACTGCCGCTTTGTGAAAGGGTGTAGTCATTACATCAACGAAAGCTGCTGGAGGGAAATAAAATCCCGACAGATGTCTATCAACGTGGGAGCTAGTAAATAGTGAAATGTTCTATAAAACTCCGCAGGGAGCCCGTCGGGGCCTGGATACTTGTTCGCCGCTCCTTTACCTATGGCGTCGATAACTTCGTCTTCCGTAATGTCTTTCAATAATTCAGTTTTTAAATCCTGTGGGACAGTGCCATAAACTAATCCTGAGACTCCCGACACTGTCGTCGGGTTGAACATTGAGCAGAATAAAGTCGCGGGTTAGGTCGAAGAAGGTTGCACCAATACCGCGTTGTGTGGCATGGTGGCAGCCGTCAGCTTTGGAGATGGCCTGTGTCAGCGCCCGTCTTCGCACTTTACGTTCTCGAATGACGTGATACATGGTAGGTCGTTCCGTTGCGAGTCTGTCACGTGTTTGCTCTCGAACGATCGTTCCTTCGATGTGTCGGTGCATCGCCTTCGCACACTGTATTGTCATCTGTCGTTCTAGTGTTGGTGGTAAGGAGCCACATTCGCGCCTCCAAGCAGTGTTCTAATCAAGGTTCTCCGTAGAGTCGGCTTAACGTAGTTTAACCACTAAATGATCGATGCAGGATACGTCGGGAGGCGGCGGACGCACGAACTCCAGGTGTCGTCGATGGTACGTCTGTGATAATCCTGAGAAGCGAGATGACGAAGGAGATGGCACATATATAGGCCTCAGGATGAGAAAAGGCTACTGGCCACCCCCCCCCCCCCTACCCGTCGCTCACTGTAGCCGCGAGAGAATGGGAGATGTAAATCCTACTACCAACGCCACGATTAACTCGTGAAATGAGTGAATCCCGCATACAGACCCGGGAAATCGTCTACGAAGACTTCTTGGAGAAAGTGTCAATGTCTGCTGCATTGAGCATGTCTTCGTACGTGTCCAAATGGTTTTAACGTTGATGTTCGATAAGCGATAGGTCTGTAGATCGTCTCCTGCGGTGGGGGCCGCCGCCAGGGTCGCTGTAAAAGGTGGGGCCTGTGATCTGCTGGCCGCGTCCGCGCCGTCATCTGTTGCTACTCGGGAGGGGCCGAGGTGTGGGAGGAGAGACCCCTCTCCTCATCCACCACAGCGGCCGTAGAATCGTCTTCAATGTCATCCGCCCAAGGTCAGTAAGTTAAGCGTGACTGCGGCAGAACACTTGCGAGCTGAGTGACCAAGGGTGAATGCACAGCTCTTTCTCGTTGTGCACCGGAGGCGAGCGTTGAGCTTGTGATTTGGTTTGCCCGAGAGAGCGCAAACGAGTGTGTCGAAGTCAGGGAAGACAACAAGTGAGGGTGACCCTGTGTGGCCCATTTCATCGGACGTCAACTGGAGAAGACGTCCGCAGGAGGCAATCGTCTGAGGGTATACGACGTCGCTTTTTATGTTTCTTCGGTGACCTCTGTTTGGAGGCGTGGGTTTCTGTGTCCGAAGGAGTGTGAGGTTCCCGCACCGCTTCCTCTTCAGGGAGAAAAGCAGACATCGGTGCAATCCTAGCGTCGAGTTCCATTCTTTCGTCCGAATCTTCCTTGGAGTCGATGGGTGGCTTTCTGCAATCTCTGTCAACTGTGTGATGGTGTCGGTCAACCATGGACGTGAAACGGGTGTGGGGTCTAGCGTTCCCTGCCTTCCTAATGGTTTTTCGTGTGCCACGACAGTCGACCGTGTCAGCCTCCGTAACTGAGTCGGAGAGCCGTTACCGTAGGGGGCGACGCCGTCTCACCTAGTGGGATTTGTGTAACCCGACGTTGAACACATACCGAGAGTACATGACCCTCCAGAACAAGTACGAGGCTGTCCAGCGTACATCACATTTGCTGGATATCTAACTATAATTAGGTAGAACGGCAAGTGTTTTGATAATTCGATTTTGACATGTCGAACGCCGTTGAAGACCTGGTACGTCTCGAAGGTGTTCCATTGTTTGGCAAACGCGGCTAATTACTGTCCCATATGGTCGGAAAGCTGCGGTAACTGCGTCCGGTGGCATTTCGAACGGGAGATCGAAGACTCTTAGTGTACGTAACCTCAGACCTGCATGGTCAACGGTAACCGCCCAGATGTGACCATCGGAGTGTTTGAACTTGAGAGTGTTCGCATATCTGTTCACAACACCGTAACATAGCTCGTTATCAACCATTTTGACGTAGGCGACGCCACTTGTGATGGATAGATGGATACCGACCATGTGCTGTGGTAGTATTTGAACTTCGTCACGTTCAGAGGCTCGTGGCCTAGCGTGGTCGGGCTGGAAGGTGATCTTGATGCGGGCCCCTGTGGCCGAGCGGTTATAGGTACTTCAGTCCGGAACCGCGTTTGTGTGATGTCCTTAGGTTAGTTACATTTAGGTAGTTTCTAAATCTAGGGGACTGATGACATCAGTCCCATAGTGCTTAGAGCCATTTTGTAATCTTGATAGTAGCTTTTCTGTGGGAATGGGCCCAAGCAAGTGGACGCGAGTACTAGCTGCGGCGAAAAAGTAAACAAATTACGTGCGCTCGCGACTCTGCTGACTGAACGCAAACAAGACGTTCTCGCCGCTCATCTGCTTAATCACAATGTACAGAAGTTGGTAAACTTGCTCTTTGACTTGCTTTCTATGGTCATTGCTAGCGCCACGCACTGGCCATCGTTTATCTCTTTGCTAGTGCCAACGCCGCACTCAGTTTGCCACTGGTTCTTTTCGATAGACGACAGCACTGTCAAGTATTGCTACATGACATGAGACTGGTATTGATTCAGTTTATGTGCTCACTTTCGTGAGTTTTGTACTAAAAGTTGATTTTTTGTAAGTAGATAAAATTAGGGCATTCTGTACATTAGAATAATTAAATACACAATTATCTGTATTTTCTGCCTTTAACTTCTTGTACACTGCACTCCACAGCTTCATTCTGACTATGAAATTTTGAAACGCGCTTAAGAAAGAATTGTGCGATCAAGACTTTACTATATTTCAGAGTTGTGTCAAATCTACATTGTCGCTTGTCTCTACTGTGTCAGTATTTCCACACCACGTAATGGTAATTACTTTTATATTTCTACTACTGGTCACTTTCACTTATTTTGTATTTAATTTAACGCATTGCAGTGCCTTTCAAGAGTGTTTTACACATAATCGGGCAATATTGCATACAGGCGTTACTTACAGATTAGATGAGTAATCTAAATTAACCTGGAACTGTTTTTGTTCGCAGTTTTGATGTTGGATTGGCTATTGAGGTATTTGGGACGAGAGAGGGAGGGCAGTGGGTGACCGTAAGTCGATGTTCAGTCTTGTCTTCTGTTGGCCTGAAAATGTGTCTCGCTGCTGTGACTGATACCGCAGCCTGTGCTGGATGCGGGTAGTGTTGGTTCACTTGTCATGGTAAGACAATCGTGTGATATACTTCTATATAGATCGGTTGTTCACATACGGTTTTGAGGCCCCTAAACCTTCTTCTGCGTCCTACGAACGTTGGTACACTGGTGGAGCCGTTCTTGAAAGTTAAACTGTTGCACTGCTTAATCCACACTGTTTCTGACGTATTTTCTCTGCACAAACATTTCTTCATGAGCAGCATACGTTAAATACAATATGGCAGTATTTGAGCATGTGGACGGTATCGACTATAGTTTCTTTCCAGCCACATCTGCGATAGCGACAGTCTAGCAGTCGTTTGTTCCACACAAGCTCGTCTTATTGCATTAGTAATACTGTGGGCTATTTATCACTTTTGAGTTTTGGAATGCAGTTATTTCATAAGGCAATTATCACCATTTTTTGCATTATGAACGAAAAGATCCATTTCTTCCATTATAACCAACTATAACGTTTCTCGGTTTTGTGCGTACTTGCAACGCTGTCTTCGATTTTCAACGGATTGTCTGTGTAATTATTTTGTGTGTTGCTACTGCTGATTTGTTACATTTCTCTAATCTGTTGCGGTGTATATGTCCTCTAAATCGAGTTATGAAATTTCTACATCTACATCTACATTTATACTCCGCAAGCCACCCAACGGTGTGTGGCGGAGGGCACTTTACGTGCCACGGTCATTATCTCCCTTTCCTGTTCCAGTCGCGTATGGTTCGCGGGAAGAACGACTGCCGGATAGCCTCCGTGCGCGCTCTAATCTCTCTAATTTTACATTCGTGATCTCCTCGGGAGGTATAAGTAGGGGGAAGCAATATATTCGATACCTCATCTAGAAACGCACCCTCTCCAAACCTGGCGAGCAGAGCAGAGCGCCTGTCATGCAGAGTCTGCCACTTGAGTTTGTTAAACATCTCAGTAACACTATCACGGTTACCAAATAACCCTGTGACGAAACGCGCCGCTCTTCTTTGGATCTTCTCTATCTCCTCCGTCAACCCGATCTGGTACGGATCCCACACTGATGAGCAATACTCGAGTATAGGTCGAACGAGTGTTTTGTAAGCCAACTCCTTTGTTGATAGACTACACTTTCTAAGGACTCTCCCAATGAATCTCAACCAAGTACCCGCCTTACCAAAATTTAATTTTATATGATCATTCCACTTCAAATCGTTCCGCACGCATACTCCCAGATATTTTACAGAAGTAACTGCTACCAATGTTTGTTCCGCTATCATATAATCATACAATAAAGGATTCTACTTTCTATGTATTCGCAATACATTACATTTGTCTATGTTAAGGGTCAGTTACCAGTCTCTGCACCAAGTGCCTATCCGCTGCATATCTTCCTGCATTTCGCTACAATTTTCTAATGCTGCAACTTCTCTGTATACTACAGCATCATCCGCGAAAAGCCGCCATTTCTGGCTGTCCAGCCTATATACTATTTGTTGCGCTGGCTTCAGGTAATTTCGTGAATGCGAAATGTGTCAATATTTGTATTGGTGGTTTTATATTGTCAATACGTCTCCTAGTTACAAGGGAGTGATCCAATCCGACATGTCGAAGCCTACCATGAAATTTTTCGCACAAGAAGAATACATCAAAGAAAATCCGCTGACAAAGTGTTAGCTACTAATGCGCAGCGCAAGCATTTTTCTAAAAAATGTTGAAGTTACTCTTTTTTTGTCGCACGAAGAACCTCTTGTAACAGCGGTTTGTACAGCGCTTCCCTCCTAGGGTGTGATTCGTCGAATAAGCAAGCGCAACCGTGACGAAAGAACGTTGCGTCGCAAAGCACGAAGTCCAGGTGTCATGCATACGAATTTTAAGCACTAGACCATGGCAAAAAGGTCTCAAATCATTTATTTATTTAATAATTTGCGGGTCATATCAAAAGCTGAACTGACGCAAATGTAATTGTTACTCAAGTGACTAACAGAGGGATAAAAATCAAAGCAGTATATGAAATTACATTACAGACGACTTCCGTCAATCGGGGTTTCAATTCATTTAATTCCTACGCATCTAATTACTATTTACTGCCTTCAGCTTATTACAATTGTTAAGTTTAACTAGTGGTACTTTCCTCCCTGGTGGCCGCTAACGCCCCAGTTAACTGCCCCGGGCGTTAGTGTACATCACAATTACTATAGTGCATTTCTCATCATAAATTTTTGAAGAATGCGTAATTTAGTAACAATGAAACAGTTCCATTTTTATTCCCTGTAGTATTCATAAAAATGTGAAATACCTGATCGATAACGAAAACAAACAGTTTCCTTACACCAGGCACACTTGATAAAAAAAATTAATACATACAAGCACTTCACAGTTCTTACTACTTTTATTTAGACAGAGTTGAGATGGAGTAAGAAACGGTCGTGGCTGTTGTTCTGCAGACCAACATACTTGATCGTGTTCCTAAAACGTAATGATTCAAACAATGTGCAAATGACTGAAGTTTAACAACACTGTTTAACCTGAAATGACAAAAGAGCGCCGGCCGAAGTGGCCGAGCGGTTCTAGGTGCTACAGTCTGGAACCGCGCGACCGCTACGGTCGCAGGTTCAAATCCTGCCTCGAGCATGAATGTGTGTGATGTCCTTAGGTTAGTTAGGTTTAAGTAGTTCTAAGTTCTAGGGGACTGATGACCTTAGCAGTTAAGTCCCATAGTGCTCAGAGCCATTTCAACCATTCTTTTTTTTTATTGACGAAAGAGCCATCGGCAGTTATACTGTCAGTTCCGTTTCAGCCGCGCTCGCGAGTGGCCGCTGTTAGCTGTTGCGCTGCACTTCAGTGTTTACATCGCTGTACTTGTGCTTCGCCGAGTGCCGTCCGTCCGTCAATCTCCGTGTTCGTTCCTGTTCCTTGTGATCTGATCGCTCTTTCTGGTCTTGCTGCTGCTACTTGGAATTTCGGTTGTTTAACCGAAATTGCTGCGCTGGATTAACCACGGCTACAAACCTCAGGAAGAATACTCTGGTATTTGCTTTTGACAAGGAATCCCGTCCTGTTCAGCCGACATCCCTGGAAATAGATGACTGGATTACACAGGTAATTGGTCAAAATTCTGAAACCGTTCATACCTGGCAACTGGATCAGGAAAAATACTGTGTTTTTGCCAAGTTAATCAGTGCTTCGATTGTTGATAAATTGTTACGAAAGTGGGGCTATGAAGTAGATTTTGTGCATAGAAATCGTTATAAAGGTAAGGTTTCCATCTATAGAGCGGACATTCATTACAAAACCGTTCGTGTCTTGAATCTTCCCATTGAAATTGAAAATGATAAGATTAAGGAAGCTCTTTCAAACTACGGAGACGTTAAATCAATTGCAAATGAAAGATGGTCGCCTCGCTTTAAACTGCAGTGTTTTAACGGGGTCCGCTGTGTAAAGATGGACGTTAAGACGAATATTCCGTCTCACATAACTGTTTGTGGATACAAGGCACAAATTGTTTATACAGGTCAGGGAGCTACATGCCATAAATGTAACGAAACCGGCCACTTCAGACAGGAATGTCCGCGGCGAACTGTTGTTCTTAAAAGTAATTTGATACAGCGTCAGAAGCTTACCTTAAATGATCTGTTACCAAAGAATAGCCCGGAACAACTGGTTGAGGATGTTAACACAGCGAGCCAAGCTGATGTCTCCCTTCACGATAACAGTCAGTTTCCCCCGTTAACAACAAAAGGAAACCCTGTTGCCACTACTCGTGAAATTGAAACGCAACCGAAAAAACGACCTCTGGAGATAACTGATAGTTGTTCAGAGGACGAGCTGTCTTGTCCCACTCCCTCACTTCTCAAGCAAAAACAGTGCGATGAGGAAGCAGAGGAACCTGAAGGCAAAATGCGAATGGAAACTAATGAACAGAAAGATAATACACATACAGTACCAGAAAATGAAGGGGGTGTAAGCAGCATTAATTTGGGAGAAACAACAGGTGCAGTAGCCGATTGCAAAGATCAGAATATCAGAATCTATCTGTTAATAAACAAATTCAGGGAGAGGTTGCAAAACTGCAGTCTCCACTTGTTTCCCTCGATCAGAAAGTGAGTGAAATTAATAAAGAACGAGGAAGTGTTGGCCAAACTGAAATCATGGTCAACACCCCAGGGCAGGCGCCGACAACCGAAATTGCGAAAGCGTCTGCTGCTGCTCCAGATAAGCCGCGAAGTAAAATACCGACGCAACCAAATGAGAATGTAGCCCGTAACCAAGGGAAGGGAAAATCCGGTAGGGGCGACCCAAGCCCAAAGAATGTTCAGTCCTAAACGGTCGTACACGTATCACTGGAGGAAAAATCAGAAAGTTTACCAGGAAATCAGTCTGCTTGCGTTACAAGAGAAAACATCAGATGCAGAAAAAAACGGGACAGTAACTAATAAACTGATTGAAGTGTTATTCCAAGTTCAGCCTTCCGAGAAAACTGTTACAGCTTAACTGAACCGTGAACCACATGAAACTATATTAGTTCATCAAAACAACTACATAGTGAGAGCACAATGATGCAGTCTTATTCTGTCACCACTATAAACATAAACAAAATCACGACCGGTTTGAAGTTATCGGCCCTTAAGGAATTTTTGTACGAATCAGCGACTGATATTGCCCTGTTACAAGAAGTTCTAATTTCGGATTTGGTAATTCCCGGTTTTGTCAGTTACATAAATGTGTCTCCCGAAACAAGTGTTGGAACAGTTATTTTAGTGAGGGAAGGGATTACAGTAAGCGAGGTGGAACGACTGGAATCCGAAAGAGGAATAGGACTAAATATCTATGATGTGACTATCATCAACTTGTACGGCCCTTCAGGAAGTTCTCATCGAGCTGACAGGGCACGTTTCTTCAAAGATGACCTGATATATTTGTTAAGGAAATCGCCAAGACAGTTATTACTTGGAGGTGATTTTAATTTTGTTTTAAATCGAAAAGCTCAGTTACCTAATTTTAATTTCTCAAGTGAACTAAAACAACTAGTTACTGGTTTAGAATTAAAGGATGTATGGGAAATCAAATACCCCTCCACTTTTGAATTCACTTATGTCACGGCAACATCACGTAGCAGGATTGATAGACTATATATTTCTAAAAATCTTGAAACTTCCGTGACAAAAGTAGAAACCATTTCTACGTACTTTTCAGACCATTCAAGTTTCTTAGCTTGCATAAATCTAACAAGACAGCCGGTTCGCCGATTCAAGAATCAGTGGAATTTGAACACTTCCTTGTTAGTAAATCATGATTTAGAAGATCTGATTAAAGAAACATGGGCAATATGCCTGCGAGCCCGTAGTAGATATGCCACTGCTATTGACTGGTGGGTTAAAATGGCAAAGCCAAAGTTGAGGAAAGTTCTTATTAAATACAGTGCCCAGAACGCAAGGGAAATGAAATGCACTATTGAGTATTACTATTCCGTTTTGAGAGATCTATATGATCAAGTATCAGCAGGTTCCTCACTTCGGATAGCAGACATCAAAAAAGTCAAAGCCAAGTTACTTAATATCAAGACAAGTCAAATGGGAGGGTTGAAAATAAATTCGAAGGCAAATTCGGTGTCAGAAGATGAAACTACTTCCCTATATCATTTAGTGAGGCATATGAAAAACGGGAGAAGGACTTTTATTGATGAAATTCGAACAAAACACGGTACGATTCTCAGAACCCAGCAGGATATCACGGACGAGATTTATCGCTATTATTGCGAGCTATATTCTGTACATAAAAGTAGAGATGCTTCCTTGGAAGAATTCCTTAACATCCTAGCCCCACCGCTGACAGAAGATGACAACGAAAATTTTCTCGAGGTTGTCACTGAAGAAGACGTGTATGAGACTCTGTGCGCCTCACCACCAAAAAATATCCCCAGGACCGGATGGTCTGCCAGCAGAGTTTTACATCCGTTACTGGCCAATAGTAGGTGCAAAAATCACGGACATTGTAAATGAGGTTATTCAGGGTAAAATGATTCCGGCTGAGTTTAAGGAGAGTAAAATTGTTCTGGTGCCAAAAAATAATGGAAACAAAGATTTAAATAATTTTCGTCCAATTTCACTGCTGAATTCTGATTATAAATTAATAGCTAGAATAATAAACAAGAGAATTTCATGCCTTACAGATAAAATTATTAGTCAACATCAGAACTGTGCGCAAGGCAGAACCATTTTTCAAAACCTAGCGGAATTCAGGGATATAATTGCAATAACTTCTGTAACAAACATAAAGTTTGCTTTATTGTTTTTAGATTTTTATAAAGCGCTCGATGAAGTAAATCATGAATATCTTCTACGGATATTGAAGAAAATAGGTTTCAACGATAGGGTCATACAGTTGATTAAGAGCATAGCAACTGGAATAAATGCTAAAATAGCGGTGAATTGTCAACAATCCAGGCCGATGCAAATACAACGAGGTGTTCCTCAAGGAAGTCCTCTGTCCATGTCGCTCTTCGCCATTTCGCTGGAACCTTTCCCCCGACATGTCCATGCTAGATTAAAAGGCTTAACATTATCAGGAAATAAAACAGTTATAAGGGCCTATGCTGACGATATAGGGGTCATTATAAGGAATAATGACGAGGTAACCACGCTAGCAACGGTGATTGATTCGTACTGTAGAGCATCTGGAGCCAATGCAAACGAAAAAAAAAGTAAGACGTTAAATCTCAGAGGTTTTGATAATATCAACGTCGAGTGGGCAAAAATAGTCCGACAATATAAAGCACTTGGGATCACCCTGACAGTATGTCCTACGAAAATGACGGCTTTAAATTGGAAAGTTGCAGCAGATAAAGTGCAAGGAGCCATTGTAGAGAATTTAACTCGATATATGAATCAAGTTCAAAGAACACAGTATATCAACTCATGCATCCTTGCTAAGGCTTATTATACTGCCCAGCTGTTTCCAATATCGAGAATGATAGCGAGGAGAATAATGTCCAAAATCACCAACTTTTTGTGGAGAGGTGAAGTGTTCAGAGTACCTGCTAAAGTAGCCACTTTAGATCCTAAAAATGGTGGACTAGGATTAACTGATATAACGGATAAACCCTCTGCTCTTTTTATCAAAAGGCAAGTTAATTTAATAAGAGACTCGCGAGAAAGCATAACCAGCCAACTTTTCGAGATCATTAAACCTCCAAGCCTGCTTCCCCCGATTGACGTGCAGAATATCAACAGTCGCTTACAGCACGTGGGGATTTTCTATGTTGAGTTTAGTTATATCAGTGTCGAACTCAGGCAGTCCCGACACTTAACATCGAGAGCCATAATGCAAGAACGAAAGAAAAGCGAAGGAAGTAACAAAATAGAACGACAGTTTCCAAACATTGAGTGGACTGAGATTTGGAAAAACATTAGTTCTAATGTGCTCACGTCTAACATAAAAACGTCATGGTACAAGACGGTTAACAACATAGTTAGCACCAATGAAAGACTGCACGCAATCGGACTCTGTAAAACAAATTTATGTCAACAATGCCATCTAGTTGACACAGTAATTCATAGATATACTTGCAGTGGTCACATGAATAGTTGGAAGTGGATCCGGGAGCAAGTAGCTCTGATTACAAGAACATCCCCTGAGTATATATCGCTGTCATTGATACACAGGCCTGAAGCATGCTATTTCCCAGAAGCAAAAAATAGCGCTGTGTACTGGTTGCTGGGAAATTTTGCTAACTACGTCCTTAACAAATTAGGATCCGATAGCATCATAGAGTTCAAGGTACACATGCTATGTGAGTTCCACAAAATTAGAAACTATTCGAATCACAAGAAAAAGTTCGGTAATATGTTAAAATTTGTATTTGAAAGAATAGGCATTGGTTAATATAAAAAAGAAGACTGTGTTGACAGTGATGTATTGTAGTTACCTTAAGGATACTATTTAAGATTTTACAGTATATTTATGATGTGTACTTTCTCTACTTCCGAGAGTAGTTTTTGCAATTTATAAGCTAATGTACAGAACTTATGTGACATTGAGATTGTGTGTCTAAATAGTGTCAAAACACAAAACATTAAAGGTGCATTATTGGCTTATACTAAAAATTTGGAAATAGACAGTTTTTATAGAAATGTCCTTATCGATTGTTTAAAACCATAAGATTTTATCTGATAAATGTAATATTCAATGGCTGGCACATTGCCCCGTTCATTTTTGCACTGTGATGTGTAAGTCAGTTTCTCAGTGAAAGACTGATCATATAGATCTGATCCAGTGAAAGACTGATTATATAGATCTGATCACTTCGGATACTTAAGATTCAATTAATGACCAGAAAGTGTAGTTGGAAGGTTAGTCAACTTTATTATATATCTCCTTTCCGCCATTCTCAAGTATTTCAGAAGTTGTCTAATATGATTATTAAATTGTTTTATATTAAAATTCTCCCATCAACTTGCTGATATCCATCATAAAGAAATTATACTGCTGTAACGATTGCACCTCATGTAATTCAAAGTGCAGATTTTACTTCTTCAGGTTGAAGTTTGAATGTCTTTAAAAAAAATTTTCTTGATGTTTAACTTAATTCCTTCTGGTAATTAGTCAGTAACACAATCCCCTGTTGTCTTTCCTTAACGTCAGCGTAACTGAAATGATCAAACCGTTTTGTTTAAATAACTTCATGTATGTATAACTTAGTATGTATTCGGAGTGTAACATTGTTTTTTTAATAAATGTTTTTATAAAAAAAAAGCGGTTTCTAGGCGCTACAGCACGCGATCAATTCCTGGTGGACTCTGAATTATTTTAACTGTCTTTTCATCATCCTCCTAAAGATGAAGGTCTTCCAGGCAAAGATTCCAATAAAAATTATGATTTATTTTTTGCAGCTGGTGAGAAGTCGTTTCGGACGTAATACTGAAAATTGTTCTCTATCATTTTTCTAGACTTTATCTGCATGGATTACCAGATTTTTACAACCAAACAGTCCTTTTTTCAAAAAATTAGTCCTATTTTGACCTGAAGTTCCTGGAGACAGGCGCAAAGCTGCCGAAACAACAATCCACACCTATGTATCACTAGCAATGTTGTATAGCATTCATTGACTGCACAAACGACTCTACCTTTTTTTCGCCTGGAGTCGTATGGTGCGGTTTGCACACAGTTCTTGCACAAAACCTGACCCATTGAGTTTATACACAGCATTTTGGCTGGGTAGCTACGAATTTATTTATAAACTTTTAATGACATCTCCTCTGCAATTACAGTTGAAGTAAACTTCGTAATTTTACGACTTGCTTTTGCGTATAATTCATGAATCTTTTTAATCTCGTCGAAGAAGCACGGAAATCCGTAATGTGCATCTTATTCACAGTTCCGAGGGCTCCGTCATGTCGATCTCCATCGATAAGGGTGCATTGACTCTTACGAGTAGTTCCAAAGATTTGTAATAGTTTTTCTTTCACGCGTTTGCGGGTTTATTTTGGTGCATACTACGTATTTGGTGTAAACCCTTCATCCAGTTATACAGTTCACGTTCAGATTTTACGAAACGAAACCGGCTTCCCACACTGCTTAAGTTTAAGAATTTTCTTCCTTCTTCGTTTAACCAAGAAATTTATAGACTTTTCTTTGTGACTGAAATCTGTAATTGTACGTTTTCTTTGGACTAGGAAGGTACTGTATTTTTTAGGTTGGGTTGTTTGGGGGAAGAGACCAAACAGCGAGATCATCGGTCTCATCGGATTAGGGAAGGACGGGGAAGGAAGTCGGCCGTGCCCTTTCAAAGGAACCATCCCGGCATTAGCCTATAGCGATTTAGGGAAATGGCCGGACGTGGTATTGAACCGTCGTCCTCCCGAATGCGAGTCCAGTGTGCTAACCACTGCGCCACCTCGCTCGGTACTGTATTTTTGTTCTGAATTTTAATTAGGATATTAATCGCCGTTCAAACCACAATTCACGGACTCGTCAGAGTTGTTTCCTATTTTTCCTTAAGTTTCCACAATTCTTAACAAAATATCAGCATCATTCAAACGAATGTCCAAGAAATTAACCAATAAATAACACGTATGCCGATGTTCACGGAAGGTAGATGATTTACACTGGCTACCACGTTCTTCATATTTCATATCTGCAAGCTTGAAAACATTAGCTGGATTCCGCATTACTGCGAAACTGTGGAACGTGCACAAAAACAGATGTTATTAGCAAGCATATATGTATAAATCACACAAAAAATTGGGTCTCATCTCCATTGTTAACACTCAGTGGTAGTGCAGAGACAACTGCTAATCGTTATGGATTTTAAATGATGGGTTTTCAAGAACGTAGTAACTGTGAAGAGTTGTTCCGAGAAACTATCAATGGAAATCAAAATTCGCTTTACAAATTACGATCTCGTGGTTCTGTGTTATCTGTTTATCGATGTACTGTCAACCAAGGATGCAACCTGGTGTGTAGCGTATGCGCTGTCTGCTACAGATACGGTAGGGGTGTACATTTCTCCAGCTGCTAGCTGAGCTACGAATTTGGCAATTTCTAACATTGTTTAAAAATACTTGCAATGTGTCTTAGCAGCTAGAGTTTTGACATTCTGTTTCTTTCGGCCGATTCTTCCCGCATAAAAGATTTCAATGCAGGTTTAGATATGTTGCATTAGATCGTTCTCCATTTAGAGCACAGCCAAAAATGCATAACGTGAACAAACAATGAGCGCTAGTGTGAACTCAAGTAGAAGCACAGCTTACAAGTTAATGAGAGAACTACAACACTTATTAGCTGAAAAATACGCACTCGAAAAATATTAATCTGGAAAGAATAGCTATGAACTTATTAACAGTAAAAATGACATAACTGTGTCACCTGAAAGCTAAATTTTTATCGCTAGACATTGTAAACGTATACAGGAGTATAGATGTAGATGAAACACTTGCTATAATAAGAAAGAACCTATTGGAAAAAAAGACAAAAAGTTGACCAGAAATAATAGACTTTATAGATGTGCATAATTTAATACACTTTTTTTCAACAACCAAATTTATAACCAAGACCTAGAGCTTTGCAATGTAAAGTTCTCTTAGTGACGTAATAATTGAATTGTTCATCAAGCATGAAGATAACAAAACATTGAAACTAAAAGATAGTATCACAAGCAAAGTTAAAGGCATGTCGATGACACACTCATTGTATTTGATGGAACAGGTGATGAGATAACAAACTTTTTTCAAAAATTCAGTAGTGTGCATTAAGTATCCAGTTCACCCTTGAATATGAAGGAACAGCGTAGGATCTTTTATGGACATTAAAATATCGAAACAGAACCAGCCCTGGTGTCTTACAATGTTCACAGAATACTTACGAAACTCTTTTACGCATCGCATGACCCACAAAAAAGCAGCATTTTGACTAACGCTCTACAGAGCCCAGAAATTTCCATTTCGAGATACAGAACTCGAACAAGAAATAGAGACCATGACATGCGCTGTAACTGGCCAAAAGATGAAAAAGAAACTAAACAGACAATGACAAACTACTCATAACTGAGTGCACCCCAGCAGTCAAATACGTAAAAATGCCATATCTTGGTAAAATGTGCGATAAAATAACTAGGTTGCTCAAAAACAGACATGTAAAAATCAGCTTCAGCACCGCCAACAAGCTAAACTGGAGGGTTATTCACAACATAAAATCGCCAATTACGGATCTTGAGCATCTGGCATTTACGAAATCACCTGCATCCTTTGCAACAAATATTATATAGGCCAGACGGGCAGAAATTTCAGATCTCGATTTAAAGAACATATAGACTGCTGCAGACTATAGAAATGTGACAAATCAGTAGCAGCAACACACATTAATGAAACAAGCCATCCTCTGAAAATCGAATTCAATCTCGAAATCTTGCACAAAATCGAAAACAGTTAAGGAATAGAAACTATGGAAGAAAAGGAGATTTTCATTCATAATACAAAAAATGTTGAAAGGTGGCTACACTGAGTCACAGCGCCAGAGATTGCGCCAAAGATTATTGTTCCGCAGCCTCCACTGTGCAGTAGTAGTTCAGAGGATGTCGAGTGCAGTTGTTGTTCTGTTGGGGAAGAGAGTAGATGCTGTTCGGTTGGTGTAACGTATAGATGGAAGATGTTGCAATGATCACAGTGTATTTTTCGTCAATATATATTGAGGTAAAAAAAAAAGTATTAGAGATTTCTTTAATGACAATGCCTCTTGGTCACAGGTTTAGTCAACAAAGCATCTGACTCGTGTTCATGTATTAGACTTGTAATTCTGGTTTCTATGTGCAATTATAGTATTTCTGGTTTTCCAATTAGTTCATTGTAAATTGTGTTTTAAATATCTTGTCGTATTGAGGAAGAACCGAGCCAGATACATGTATGTTAAGTCACACTACCACACACAGAACAGTTACAGTTGTGCTTTGTTGTTTCGTAGCTTTTTATTGTTGCAGTGGACTTAATGAATCAATTGTATTAACGGAAATTCCTTTTCATTCTTTATTTTTATATTTTATGCAGTCAGATTGCGTGTTAATACCAGTCAGGGCCAACCGGTTACGAGACTACGTGACCGGTCACAAAGCTACTAAAATTATTGCATTTATCCTATCTTTTTAATTAAGCCCCCATGCAATGTAGATAATTTCTTAATGTAATAACTGGATTTATAAATCCAGAGTCGTTCAATAGCCGTACACCAGTATTAATGCAATATTCACTACTGGAAAATGAAAAAAGAACACCATGAATTCGTCGACCCAGTGGAGGGAAATTTTATTGACACACTCTTGGGGACGTAAACAACACACGACACAAAGACGGAGCCCTACCCTCGTGAGTCAAGTCAACAGAGCGTGCGCAGTGTCGTCGCTAGCACTGTGAACACCCTCCTTTTGCAGCAATGCAAAGACGATCGCAGAGGTGCCGAATGCAGCCTTGAGGAATGGCCTGCCATGCAGTGTCCACTTGGTGCCCAGCTGGGCCACATTCCGTGCCAGACGTGCAGACCGCTCAAGATGACGTTTCATCCATTCCCAAACATGCTCTATGGGGGACAGATCTGGCGATCGTGAAGGCCAGGGTAGTTGGCGTACACCTTGAGGCGAACGGTGGGTGGCACGGGAGACATGTGGGCGTGCATTGTCCTGTTGGAAAAGCATGTTACCTTGTTTTTGCGTGAAAGGTAGCAAGACCGGTTGAATAATGGTTTCAATGTACCGTTAACCAGTGGAAAACGGCCAGTGTACGATGTGGCTCCCCACACCATGATTCCGGGTGTCGTACACACCGCAAATTTTGCCGCTCCCCTGCACGACGCCACACAGGCGCTCGACCGTGTTTGGCAAAAAGGCAGAAGCGACTCTCATCGCTGAAGACACGTCTCCATTAGTCCTTCCATAAACGCCTATCGTGGCACCAATGGAGGCGGGCTGATCGATGTTGGGGCGTGAGTGGAAGACGCCCTAACGGCACGCGGGATCGTAGCCCTGCTTCACGGAGACGGTTTCGAATGTTCCTCGATGATACCCCCGGAGCAATAGTGTCCCCAATTCGTTGTGAAGTGACGGTGCGGTGCTGTATAAGGCACTTCGTAAGTTGCGAAGGTCTTGGCGTGTATCTGGCGTCACCTCTGTCCGGACCTTCTGGTGACCACTGGCGACAGTGAAGACCTCTCGCCTCACGTGGATCTCCTTAGGTTAGTTGGGTTTAAGTAGTTCTAAGTTCTAGGGGACTGATGACCTCAGCACTTAAGTCCCATAGTGCTCAGATCCATTTGAACAATTTGACAACGTTGAAGACACACAAGGAGCTCCGTATACCACGGCAAACTGGCTGCCACTGCCTCTGCCGGTAAACAACCGCTGGACAGCTTGCAACATTCCACGGCTGATAACGCAGTTCCTGGTGTGTCCGCAATGTGGCGTCCTCTCATAGTGTCCTGTGCAAGTATAACAGGTGTTATTCACTTGCGTCAATGTGTTTTTTCTCATTTTCCTGGAGTGTATTTGGAGAGTGAAAAAAGCGGATAACAGTATCGTGAATATCGGTGGAAAGTAACCGTAGTCCATCCACATCCTCATGTTGAAAGGCCTCCATATTGTATTTAAGATATACTGGTTACTTCTATGGAGAAACGTTTGTGCAGTAAAAGTAAGTCAAAAACAGTATTAGAATAGGCAGTGTAATTAACGTTATCGAACAGCTTCGCCAGCGTACTAAAAATGCAGATGGAGGTTTGGGGCCTCAAAATCGTAAGTGAACAACCGATATACACTACTGGCCATTAAAATTGCTACACCAAGAAGAAATGCAGATGATAAACGGACATACATTGGACAAATACATTATACTAGAACTGGCAGGTGATTACATTTTCAAGCTATTTTGCTGCATACATCCTGAGAAATCTCTACCTCTGGACGTAATAACGGCCTTGATACGCCTCGGCATTGAGTCAGACACAGCTTGGGTGACGTGTACAAGTACAGCTGCCCATGCAGCTTCAACACGATACCACAGTTCATCAAGAGTAGTGACTGGCGTATTGTGACGAGCCAGTTGCTCGGCCACCATTGACCAGACCTTTTCAATTGGTGAGAGATCTGGAGAATGTACTGGCCGGGGTAGCAGTCGAACATTTTCTGTATCCAGAAAGGCCCGCAAGGGACCTTCAAAATGCGGTCGTGTATTATCCTGCTGAAATGTAGGTTTTCGCAGGGATCGAATGATGGGGAGACCCACGGGTCGTAACTCATCTGAAATGTAACGTCCACTGTTGAAAGTGCCGTCAATGCGAATAAGAGGTGACCGAGACGTGTAACCAATGGCACCCCATACCATCACGCCGTATGATACGCCAGTGTGGCGATGACGAATAGACGCTTCCAATGTGCGTTCACCGCGATGTCGCCAATCACGGATGCGACCATGATAATGCTGTAAACAGAACCTGGATTCATCTGAAAAAATGAAGTTTTCCCATTCCTGCACCCAGGTTCGTCGTTGAGTACACCATCGCAAGCGCTCCTGTCTGTGATGCTGCGTCAAGGGTAACCGCAGCCATGGTCTCCGAGCTGATACTCCATGCTACTTCAAACGTCGTCGATCTGTTCGTGCAGATGGTTGTCTTGCAAACGTCCCCATCTGTTCAGTCAGGGATCGACACGTGGCTGCACGATCTGTTACAGCCATGCAGGTAAGATCCCTGTCATCTCGACTGCTAGTGATAAGAGGCCGTTGGGATCCAGCACGGCGTACCGTATTACCCTCCTGAACCCACCGATTCCATATTCTGCTAACAGTCATTGGATGTCGACGAACGCGAAAAGCAATGTCGTGATACGATAAACCGCAATCGTGATAGGCTACATTCTGACCTTTATCAAAATTGGAAACGTAATGGTACGCATCTCTTCTCCTTACACGAAGCATCACAACAACGTTTCACCAGGCAACGCCGGTCAACTACTGTTTGTGTATGAGAAATCGGTTGGAAGCTTTTCTCATGTCAGCACGTTGTAGGTGTCGTCACCGGCGACAACCATACGTGAAAGCTCTGAGAAGCTAATCATTTGCATATCACAGCATTTTCTTCCTGTCGGTTAAATTTCGCGTCTGTAGCACATCATATTGGTGGTGTAGCAATTTTAAAGGACAGTAGTGTGTATAGGAGTTCATCACACGATCATAAAAATCGCAGTAACTAATGGAAAACTTGCAGCATGCTGCGCAAGCTATGTTATCAGTCTCATCAACGAGGCGCAGCTTCAGGCCACCAGAAGGCGAGACTGAACGTCGATTTCTGGGTGCCGAACACCGCTCCCTCCCCCAGAGTATCGCAATAGTAACTCCAGCAACAGAACTGCGACCAAGAACTGCTGTAGGGTAATTTAAACTAAGACCTTTTATTTCTAGGTAACATCTGAATGCAATAACTGCTGACGATGAGAAAAAGCTGCTTCAAACGTGTTGCACAGTATTAAGTTAAACGTAAAGTAAATAAATGTGACTGGTAGCAGAAGAATATTTATACGCTATGTAATCATACGTATCCTGACACCCGGCGGAAAATGACTTACAAGTTCGTCGCGGCCTCCAAAGGTAATGCTGGAATTCAACACGGTGTTCGCCCACCCTCAGCCTTGATGACACCTTCCACATTCTCAGGCATACGTTCAGTCAGGTGCTGGAAGGTTTCTTGGGGAATAGCAGCACATTCTTCCCGGAGTGCTGCACTGAGGAGAGGTATCGATGTCGGCCGGTGAAGCCTGCCACGAGGTCAGCGTTCCAAAACATCGCAAAGGTGTTCTGTAGGATTCAGGTCAGGACTATGTGCGCGACAGTCCATTACAGCGGTGTTATTGTCGTGCAACCACTGCGCCACAGACCGTGCATTATGTACAGGTGCTCGACCGTATTGAAAGATGCAATCGCCATGCCCTAATTGCTCATCAACATTGGGAAGCAAGAAGGTGCTTAAAACATCAGTGTAAGACTGTGTTGTGATAGTGCCACGCGAAATAACTAGGGGTTCAAGCCCCCTCAATGAAAAACACGACCACACCACAACACCACCACCTCCCCACCTCCGAATTGTACTGTTGGCACTACACACGCTGGCAGATGACGTTCACCGGCCATTCGCCATACCCTCACCCTGCCATCGGATCGCTACATTGTGTACCATGATTCGTCACTCCACACAAGGTTTCTCCACTGTTAAATCATCCAATGTTTACGTTCCTTACACCAAGAGAGGCGTCGTTTGGCATTTACCGGCGTGATGTGTGGCTTATGAGCAGCCGCTCGGTCATGAAATCAAAGATTTTTCACCTCCCGCCTAACTGTCATAGTACTTGCGGTGGATCCTTATGCAGTTTGGAATTCCTGTATGATGGTCTGGAAAGATATCTGCCTATTACACATTACGACCCTCTTCAAATGTCAGACGAGATCGGCCTGTAAGCTTTTGTGCTGTACGTGTCCCTTCACGTTTCCACTTCAATATCGCATAGGAAACTGTGGACCTAGGGATGTTTAGGAGTGTGGAAATCTCCCGTATAGACGTATGAGACAAGTGACACCCAATCGTCTGACCATATTCGAAGTCCGTGAGAGCCGGCGTTGGGGCCGAGCGGTTCTAGGCGCTTCAGTTTGGAACCGCGCCACCGCTTCGGTCGCAGGTTCCAATCCTGCCTCGGGCATGGATGTGTGTGATGTCCTTAGGTTAGTTACGTTTAAGTAGTTCTAAGTTCTATGGGACTGATGACCTCGGATGTCCCATAGTGCTCAGAGCCATTTGAACCATTTGAAGTCAGTGAGTTCGGCGTAGCGCCCTATTCTGCTCTCTCACGATGTCCAATGACTACTGAGGTCGCTGATATGGAGTGCCTGCCAATAGGTGGCAGCACAATGCACCTAATACTTTTTATCACATAGTGTAATTATCTCCGCGTTATTTAAAGCTTCTAAGAAGGTAAGTCATCAATACGAATGCAATTTCCAAGAAACCCGTTACTCGTTTAGAAGCGAACCTGCTAATAAAGGAACCGGACGAACAGGTAGAACGGCGTTTTTGACGCGAAAGCCGTACTGCTGGAAGTGTGTCGTTCTCTTGGCACAAGCCAGTGCAGTACTCGGCAGCCCACCGTTACAGCGGCAGCACCAGGAGCTAAGCGGATACGCCGGCAAGGTAAGATACTAACATCGATTTGTATTCCTGGAATTTTCGTTTCCTCTCATTAACATATTTCCTCGTCTCAGAATAGCACTTATACGCAATATCCTCAATTACTTGTTCAATATATTCCAATATCGGTCTTCCCCTACGGTTATGACCCTCTGCAGCTCCCTCTAGTGAAACTGAAGTTTTCTCTGTTGTTTTAACACGTGTCCTGTCACCCAGTCCCTTCTCCTTGTCTTTGTTTTCCACACATTTCGATAGTCGCCGATTCTCCAGAGCAGTTCCTCATTTCTTATTTTATCAGTCCACTCAGTTTTCAGCATCCTCCAACAGCACCAGATTTCGGACCCTTCGAATCTGTTCTTCCCAGTTTCCCCCACTGTTGTTCTCTCAAAGCGAGAGCAATGTTGTATACGAGCTGACTTCCTCTGGCTAGTAATGCCCTCTTTCCCTGTGGAATTAAGCTTTTAATGATATTTTTCCTTCGTCCTTCATACGTTATTGTGCTTACAAGGAAACAGTATTTCTTCATGTACTTCCTGTACCGAAAGTTTGATATTAATTTTATCATTGATTTTATTTCTGTTACTTCTCATCACTTTCGATCACTTTCAGTCCATTTTCAGAGCTCAGTAGATTATTCATTTCGTTCAGTATTTCTTGCAGTTCTTTCTCGCTTCCACTGAGGATAGCAATGTCGTTAGACAATCTTGTCGTTGATATTCTTTCACCCTAAATTTTAAACCCATTTCAGAACCTTGCTTTTATTTCCGTCATCGCTTCTTCGATGTACAAACTGAAGAGTAGGGTTGAAAGCCTACATCATTGTCTTGAATCCCTTTTCATCCTTGCACTTCGTTATTTCTCTTTCATTTTTATATTTTCGTCTTAGTTCTTGTTGTATATTACGCGTCTTTCCTTGTAGTTTGCACTGATTATTCTCAAAATTTCGAACATCTTGCACTATTTACTTTATCGAACTCTTTTTATAGATCGACAAATCCTATGGAGGTGACTTGATTTTTCTTAAGCCTTGTTTCCATTACCAAGCACGATATCACAATTGGCTCTCAGGCGCCTTTACCTTTCCTAATGTCAAACTGATCATCATATAACAGCTCCCCAATTTTCTTTTCGGTCTGGTGGTACAGACGTCATATTTCTTACAAAATTCGTGGACATCTCTAACAGTGGTTCTCTGCATTACTACTAAACTGCGGATTAGCAGTGCCAAGCGCAGTGGGAAAATATTTTTTTTTAAGTTTATTTCTGTTTATCCACTTTGAAGAGTACTAATTTGAAATGAAAGCACTGCAACCCACCGTGAGAAGGATGTAGTTTCAGATAGTTCGATGTAAATTTTGGCATTCATACTAATAATGTAAAAATATTTAGGCCTGCTTAGAGTATGCTATATAGTTTCCGTTTCGGTATCAAAGCAATCCTTCTATAACCATCGAGTCAGCACCCTGTATCAGTCGTATGATATATAGTACAAGTCGTGTAGTTGTTGTCAAATTAGTTTTTGTAACACCTCTCACTCCCTCTTTTTTTAAAGTCACCGAAACAGTTACACATATCTAAAAATGGCAATTTTTTTAACTTTGGTTCCTCGTGAGTAAATTTCTGCACGGAGGGCCATGGGCGGAGAGTCCTCCGTGTACCCGTGTCACTTCACACCTTCCCCTGTCCCCGTCGAGTAGAGAATGGAGCGCGGGACAACAGCTGTTGATAAGTCTCTGAGTGACCTCGCATTTATTTTATTTATTTTTTTATTTATTTACTCGTCAAGTTACGTTGGACAAAATTGAGGAGCAAATCTCCAAGATCATGGAACGTGTCAGTACATGAACTTACACCATAAAACTAATAACACAATAAAATAAATGTTCATTAACCTGAAAAAAAGTCTGTCCATAAGTTTAAGTAAACGTTATCAGCAATACAATAAGAATCAGCTTATTTTTTAAGGAACTCCTCGACGGAATAGAAGGAGTGACCCATGAGGAAACTCTTCAGTATCGATTTGAAGCGCGTGGATTGCTGCTAAGATTTTTGAATTCGAGTGGCAGCTTATTGGAAATGGATGCAGCAGTATGTTGCACACCTTATTGCAAAAGAGTGAAGGAAGTCCGATACAAATGGAGGTTTGATTTCTGCCGAGTATTAACCGAGTGAAAACTGCTTATTCTTGGAAATAAACTAATATTGGTAACAAGAAACGACAATAAGGAATAGACATATTGAGAGGCGAATGTCAAAATACCCAGACTCGCGAGCAGAGGTCGACAAGAGGTTCGTGAACTCACACCACTTATTGCCCAAACCGCCCGTTTCTGAGCCAAAAATATTCTTCTAGAATGGGAAGAGTTACCCCAAAACATAATACCTTATAAGTGAATGAAAATAAGCAAAGTATACTAATTTACTTGTTGAAGTATCACTTTCTTTTGATACCGTTCGAATAGTAAAAATGGCAGTATTAAGTCTTTGAACAAGATCCTGAACGTGGACTTTCCACGACAGCTTACTATGTATCTGATCACCTAGAAATTTGAACTGTTCAGTTTCACTAATCATATGCCCGTTCTGTGAGATTAAAACGTCAGGTTTTGTTGAATTGTGTGTTAGAAACTGTAAAAACTGAGTCTTACTGTGATTTAACGTTAGTTTATTTTGTACAAGCCATGAAACCGAGTCAATGCTGCACACAACATCCTTTGCTACCAAGCTAGTGTCATCAGCAATCAGAAATATTTTAGAGTTACCCATAATACTAGAGGGCATATCATTTATATAAATAAGGAACAGGAGCGGTCCCAATACTGATCCATGAGGCACCCCCCACTTGACAGTACCCCACTCAGATCCCACATCACAGCCGTTATCAACACTGTGAATAATGACCTTGTGCTGCCTGTTGCTAAAGTAAGAGGTGAACCAATTGTGAGCTACTCCCCTTATTCTGTAAATGTCCAACTTCTGGAGCAATATTGTGAGATCAACACAGTCAAATGCCTTAGTTAAATCAAAAAATACGCCAAGCGTTCGAAAATTTTTGTTTAGCCCATCCAGTACCTCACAGAGAAAAGAGAATATAGCATTTTCAGTCGTTAAACGACTTCTAAAGCCGAACTGTACATTTGATAGCAAATCGTGTGATATAAAATGATCAATTAACCTTACATATACAGCCTTTTCGATAACTTTTGCAAACACTGATGGCATAGAAATAGGTCTCTCTAATTAACTTTAATCGTCTTTCCGCGAGATGTATGTAGTTTGGAGAGACATGTTGTTCGGCTCCTCTAGGAACGCATGCTCTTGAACTTTTGACAGTAAACCACATCATGATGCATAACGCCTTTCTTGTAGCGTCTGCCACTCTAGATGAGTAGTATCTTCGCGACACTTTTCCACTTGTTAAGCGAACGTGGGACAAAACTCACCTCCCTTCTTCACGTCTTCTCTTCGTCCTCTATAAACGGAACCTGGTAAGGAACCTGGAGTGAAGAGCAACTCCCAAGAATCGGCCGAACGAGGATTCTATAAGCTACCTTCTTCAGGTGTTCATACGTACTGAGGGTTCTGCCTCTCCTACGATTACTTTTATGCGGTTGTCACTGAGGCGACGAAAGTGACGAGACTAATATTGTATCGGACCTCCTTTTGCCCGACGTGGAGCAGCATTTCCGCGTGGCGTGGACTCCACAAGTCACTGGAAGTCCCTTACAGAAATACTGAGCCATGCTGACTCTATCCGTCCATAATTGCGAAAGTACAGTCGATGAAGGTTTTCTGTCCAAGTAACTTCTCGATTATGTTTTATACATGTCCGATGGGATCCATGTTGGCTGATATGGGTGGCCTAACCATTCGCTCGAATTGTCCAGAATGTCGTTCAAACCTGTCGCGAACAACTGTGGCCCACAGACAGGGCGCGTTCTCATCCATAAGAAAATCCCTTCGTTGTTTTGGAATACGAAGTCCGTGAAGGGCCGCAAATGGTCTCCAAGTAACCGAACATAACCGTTTCCGGTCACTGATCGGTTAAGTTGGACGAACGAACCCGGCCCACACCATTATGGAGACACCACCAGGTTGCACAGTGTCTTGTTGACAACTTGGGTCCGTGGGTTCGTGGGGTCTGCGACACACTCGAACCTCACCATCAGCTCTTACCAACTGAACTCGGGAAGCATCCGACCCGGCCACGTTTTTTCCAGTCGGCTAGGGTCTAACCGATGTGATCACGACCCCAGGGGAGACGCTGCCGGCGATGTCGTGCTGTTACCAAACGCACTCGGGTTGGTCGCCTGCTGGCGTAGACGATCGAAGCTAAATTTTGCCGCCTCATCCTAATGGATACGTTCGTACGTCCACATTGATTTCTGCAGTTATTTCACGCAATGTTTCAGCACTGACAACCCTACGCAAACAACGCTGCTCTCGGTCGTTAAGTGAAAGCCACTACATAGTCCGTGGTGAGAGCTAATTCGTGAAATCTGGTATTGTCGGCACACTCTTGACGCTGTGGATCTCGGAATATGGGATTCCCTAACGATTTCCGAAACTGAATGATTTATGCGACTGCCATCAACTACCATTCCGCTTACAAAGTCTGTTGATTCCCATTGTGCGGTCATAATTACGTCGGAATTCAAATGATAGCCCCGACAGTGCTCTGGCCTTCTATCCCTTGTGCGCACGATACTACTGCCGACTGTATATGTGCGTATCACTGTCCGATGTCTCTTGTCACCTCCGAAAGTTGCCAGATATTTAATATATATTGGCTATTACTCGGCAGTAGTGCAATCAATCAACAATTGCTCTTTCACCTAGGAATTTTTTAGGAGCAATTAGTTATTTTCTTTCCTTTTTACGGTCGAATTTTGATCCCCGCACCAATCCTCGACCGTATAGGCCATTTCCTGCACTTCGTTCCGATTTTCTACAGTTGCGACTTCTCTAGAGACAACAGTAATTTCCGATAATAGGCTCATGGAGCTTCCGGCCTTACCCACTATGCCATTTATCTACAGGATGCATGACAGTTTTTTTAAAAAAGACGTTGACGTGGGTGAAAGGATATGATAGCAAAAGCAAAAACGTTCCGAATGTGTGGTTACTAGACATTACTCACTCCAGTATAAAACATTGTTCTAGTTGCTAGTTGGTACCGATGAGTGCGAAATGTAAATTTTTCATTTAAGTCACCTCCAGTTCCGTTTCAGTCTGATGTGGTAGTTGAAGGCGGAAAAACGAAAGCCGAAGTTTTAAATTTTTCGCGTTTAAGAACTCGTTCACACAGGAGAATCGTACAAGCAAACCGTCGTTTGCCTCTCGAACAGAGTCTCGTATGGACGACACAGTGATAAGCCACTGAAGGAGTTGAAAGCAAATAAATCACCAGGTCCGAATGGAATACCAATTCGATTCTTCAAAGAGTACTCTACGGCATTGATCCCTTATTTACCCTGCATTTCCGCGCGGTGTATCCGCGCTGTCGGGGTGCCTTGCCACGGTTCGTGCGGCTCTCTCCGTCGGAGGTTCCAGACCCCCCTAGGGCATGGATGTGTGTGTTGTCCTTAGCCAAAGTTTAAGTTAGTTACGTAGTGTGTAAGCGTACGGACCGCTGACCTCAGCAGGTTGGTCCCATAGAAACTTACCGAAAATTTCCAAATTTTATACCTTGCATTCAGCCGGCGGTGGTGGCCGAGCGGTTCTAGGCGCGCAGTCCGGAACCGCTCGACTGCTACGGTCGCAGGTTGGAATCCTGCCTCGAACATGAATGTGTGTGATATCCTTAGGTTAGTTGGGTTTAAGTAGTTCTAAGTCCAAGGGGACTAATGACCTCAGATGTTAAGTCCCACAGTGTTCAGAGCCTTTTGAACCATTTTACCATACACTTATGGGGTGTCTCTCGTCCAGGGCAAAGTCCCAAGCGACTGGGAAAAAGCGCAAGTGACTCTTGTATACAAGAAAGGCGAAAGAAAGGATCCACAGCGTTAGTGATCAATGTCCCTAACATCGGTTTGAATCCTTGATCACATTCTCACTTCGAATATCTTAAAGTTCCCTGCCACCGAAAAGGTTCCGCCCACGGATCAGCACGCCTTTACTAAACATCGCTCTTGCGGAACTCAGCTTGCCCTTTTCTCACATGATATACTGAGAAATAAGAATGAACGCAACAGGCAGATTCCATATTTCTAGATTTCCGGAAAGCGTTCGACACGTTGCCCCATTGCAAACTGTCACAGAAGATTCGAGTACATTGAGTAGGTTCACAGCAGTGTGAGTGGCTAGAAGACTTCCTAAGTAATGGAACCCAGTATGCTGTCCTCGATGGCGAGTATCTGTCAGAGCCAAAGGTATCGTCAGGAGTTCCCTAGCCAAGTGTGTCGTACCGCTGTTTTTTCTCTGTATACATAAATGATTTGGCGGATAGGGTGAGCAACAATCTGCGGTTGTTTGCTGATGATGCTGTGGTGTGCGGTAAGGTGTCGAAGTTGAGTGACTGTCGGAGCATAGCAGTTGACTTAGACAAAATTTCTAGTTGGTGTCTAGAGTGGCAGCTAGCTCTAAATGTAGGAATAAGTGAGTTAATGCGGATGAGTAGGAAAAACAAACCCGTAATGTTCGGATTCAGCATGAGTAACGCCCTGCTTGACCCACCACGTCGTTTAAATATATGGGCGTAACGTTCCAGTGGGATATGAAATGAAACGAACCTGAGACTATTGTAGCAGGAAAGGCAAATGGTCGACTTCAGTTTATTGGGAGAATTTTAAAAAAGTGTTGTTGACCTGGAAAGGAGACAACATATAGGACACTAGCGTGATCTGCTCTTGAGTACTACACGAGTGTTTGTGACAGGACCAGATCGGATTAAAGAAAGACATCGAAGCAATTCAGAGGGGGACATACTTCGGGAACTCAAATGGGAATCCCTGAAGAGAAACCGACAATTTTTTCGAGAGAACCTATTGGGAAAATTTAGAGAACCGGCATTTGAAGCTTTCTGCTGAACGATTCTACTGCCGCCAACATACATCGCGTAAGGACAACGAAGATAATATACGATAAAACAGAACTTATACGGAGGCATATAGATAGTAGATTTTCGCTCGATCTATTTACATGTGGAACAGGAAAAGAAATAAGTAGTTGTGGTACAGAGTACCCTCCGCCACGCTCCGTTCGTTGGATTGCGAAGTATCAAAGTAGATGTAAATGAGCTTAAACTTCATGTATGGCGCACCTCTACAACAAATAAATACTGCATCAGCGTGTTCAAAAATGGTCCAAATGGCTCTGAGCACTATGGGACTTAACATCTGAGGTCATCAGTCCTCTAGAACTTAGAACTACTTAAACGTAACTAACCTAAGGCCATCACACACAATCATGCCCGAGGGAGGATTCGAACCTGCAACCGTAGCAGTCGCGTGGTTCCGAACTGAAGCGCCTAGAACCGCTCGGCCACAACGGCCAGCCAACAGTGTGTGCCGTGTTACAATTTACAGTACGTAAGTACTCGTAACAGGTGATGTGCCACAAGCTTTCCTCGCATCTGGATGTAATACTGTACTCGACACTACACTGTGTTACGAATATCGTCTCGTAACGTATAACTACAGTGTCCAGTTCATTGGTCCAGTTCTTCAACACTATCAGGTAGACAAAAAAATCCATTGAGGTCAAGCGATGTTGCAAGCCAAGCTACATACTCTGATGGGGCCCATCCGTCTCGGTTCACAGTGGCGAATTAGATATCGCCTTATATCAGCAGTAAAGCGTACCAGTGCTCCATTCTGCACGTGCCACATTCTCCATCGTTCCGTAAGAAGCGTGTGTGGAATTTGTCCCCAGTTAGGTGAGCACGCAGTCGCAAAGTTTACATTTTTAACATATTTCTACTGACTAGGACTGGCCTGGGCAAAGGGAAAGGAAGGCTGCAACCGTAGGCCGCTAGAGGAACGTAGTCGCCTTGTTTGCTAGCAAATGCAGTTGTGTTAAATTAGATTTATGTTCCGCATTTGCAATATTATGGCACTTGTCGATGATAAAACTTAAAAATTAGAAAGAGCGACACAAAAGCCTCTGAAAAGTAGAAAAAATATATGTAACGCCTCTTTAAATTTAATAGAAGTAGTAATATTCTCATCCAAGTCAGGAGACCCCTAAGTAAAGAAAAAGAAAAGATACAAAGAGCAGCTATCTTTTCTAGAACAGCAGAGTTTCGTTACCGCTGGGTATAAGCCTGTTCTGTTTGGCGTCATCTCTTCCAGTCCTTCGCGTGCCGAGCCCACAGCTCAGAATAGCTAGTGAACTTATAGTTGCCTATTATACACGGAAGGGCCAAAGAAACTGGTACACAGTCCTAGTATCGTGTAGGACCCCCGCGAGCACGCAGAAGTACCGCAACACGACGTGACACGCACTCGACTTATGTCTGAAGTAGCGCTGGAGGGGACTGGCGGTATGAATCCAGCAGGGTTGTCCACATGTCCGTAGGAGTACGAGGTCGTGGAGATCTCCTGTGAACATTACGTTGCAAGGCATCCCAGATATGCTCAGTAACGATCATGTCTGGGGAGTATTTGAATCCGCATGCCTGTACCACTTTCTTTGGCGCTTCAGCGTACGTCGTCTAGGTAGATGACTTGTATTTAAATTTCGTACCTTATCATTTTTAGATGTATTATGTGTTTATTTTATTTACTTAACGGTCCCCACATGCTACTACGCTGGGATCAAAATATTACTACTTTTATTAAAGAGGCGACAATGTTATTTTTTTCTTTTTTTAAACTTATAATTTAAGTTTCATTTAATGCTTTTTAAACTTCATATTTTACTATTAGACAGGGTACGATGGACACAGTATCTCTACATTCACACAAATACCTTCCGGAACGAAACATGAAGTTGCGACGAGTGATATTTTTTACTTATGCGATTTACGTGTTTTTTCTTTTGATTGACATATATATTTTTTAGTATACGAGTATATTCAGCTACCTTAGATAACATATGCAATGAGGAGTGGCGGTAACTCTAAACCAAGTCGGAAGAGCCGGTCGGAGTAGCCGAGCGGTTCTGGGCACTACAGTCTGGAACCGCGCAACCCCTACTGTCGCAGGTTCGAATCTGCCTCGGGCATGGATGTGTGTGATGTCCTAAGTTAGTTAGGTTTAAGTAGTTCTTAGTTCTAGGGGACTGATAACCACAGCAGTTAAGGCCCATAATGCTAAGAGCCATTTGAACCATTTGAACCAAATCGGAAGAAAATGGGCTGCCGTAGAGTCCTCTTGTAATAGGTTGCCTGAGCTATTAGGGCCAAATCATTTGATTTGGTACTGAGCTATAGTCCTCAAAAAGAACTACAAAAAAGTTTGCGAGAGTATATGTTTATCTTCTACGGATGAGTCATAATGTTTCTTTTTCTGCTTCGTACGTGTTGAAACGAGCGACTTCTAAGGACAAAAATTATCATTGTTGGTCAACCACAAAAGATAAACATATCTTCTCTCGCACTTTTATTTCTTTTTGGTCTACCCTGAGGTACTATGTAACTTTATCTAGCTCATATATTTTACGTAGCATATACCGAGAGGGCGCGCTGGCTGATAAAAATTTCACTTAATTTAGCGGATAAAATTTAAATACCTGAACAGACTTTCATGGAAAACAGCTAAGAACCATCACTATTAAACCAGGTTTAAAATAAAAAGAACTGTATTAAAATCGAACCTTTCGTTTGGGAGCTACGATGCCACAGACATACACCACTCTGTTAAAAAGAGAAAGTGGTGAAGCCACATCGTAGAATGTGGAATGGAAATTGTTTTATATGTAAATTGAAGGTGGAGGTGTGGGGGGGGGGGGGGGGGCGAAAGGGAAGGAAACGAAAGGGTCTATTGATGTCAGCTACATCGGGCCCGCCCCCAGTAGCTGAGTGGTCAGCGTGACAGGCTGTCAATCCTAAGGGCCCGGGTTGGATCCCCGGCTGGGTCGGAGATATTCTCCGCTCAGGGACTGGGTGTTGTGTTGTCCCAATCATCATCATTTCATCCCCATCGACGCGCAAGTCGCCGAAGTGGCGTCAAATCGAAAGACTTGCACCAGGCGAGCGGTCTGCCCGACGGAAGGCCCTCGTCACACGACATTATTTTAGCTACATCGGGATTTCACGCGGAATCAGCGGCGACCAGTGAAAATGTGTGGCAGACCAGGAGTCGAACCCGGGCTCTCTTTGCGTAAAACGCAGCTGCGTTAAGCACTGCGCCAGCCAGGCACAGCGTTTACCGTACCTGCGAGGACCATCCAGGCTCGCCCCCTCGGCCGACCCTCACTCCCACCTGTGTCCGAAAGGACAGACACCACGCGTTCATACATAATGGAATTGCTTTACTTTTCTATAGTTTGGATGTCATGCAAAGTGCTTAATTCAGCATTGCACTATTACGAGCTGGAGAAACAGTCACTGGAACGTCATTACAACACCAAACACAAAGACGCACTATGCACTTGTCCTCTGAAGAACGGGGTGATGTTGGCTGAACTGAACGTGTCCATTAGCAAAAAAGGCACGCAAGGATAAGTAGAGTAATGACAAAATCTTTTGGTCGACATCGCCAATTACGTGAGTTTATTAAGAATAATTTGTTAACAGACATGACGAACAAGATTGGTGCTATTAAATACAAATGAATCCTACGGCAAAATCAGCTTGCACTTCATGACGTGCAACGTTTCCCGAAACTCAGGGCAGTTATTTGTGGACCAGTAATTGAAACGTTAGACAACTTAATGTTAAATGCATGTATGTAAAGTTTTTTTGTAGTTTTCCTCCCCGTATTACAATATCTAATGTACTTGGGAAATTTATTGCTTTGGAAAAAGAAAAGAGGTCAAAATAAACGCTAGTGATAAAATCCTTAGTATGAAAGTACGCTGGAACGTTCGCGTCTTAGACGCAGTCGCACTGTGTTGCAAACACGTCTTCGTTAGCTTCCCGCCTGCGTTGTCTTCAGCATACACCCGTCTCGCCCACACACTAGGGATTGCGCTTGTCGCTGAAACAATCGGTTTTCGGTTATTTCTGTTTAGTTTAACACCAGTTTAACTTGACTGTCAAAGCCGTTCAAAGTAAGCGGTTTCTGTAATAACCGATTTTCGATTTTTCCCTGTTATTACCTGTAATAATTGTAGAATAGACAATAAATTTTGACCCTCGCAGTTTCAAGATACATAGAATCAAAATATTAAATTAAAACGATAAATAGCCACGTGGGATTAGCCGAGCGGTCTGGGGAGCTGCAGTCATGGGCTGTGCGGCTGGTCCCGGCGGAGGTTCGAGTCCTGTCTCGGGCATGGCTGTGTGTGTTTGTCCTTAGGATAATTCAGGTTAAGTAGTGTTTAAGCTTAGGGACTGATGACCTTAGCAGTTAAGTCCTATAAGATTTCACACACATTTGAACATTTGAACCAATCTCCTCCTTCTCCTACACAGTCTATACTGAAAAAAAAGATTAGTTCTTACAAGCAGATTTCCGGCGTATCTTTCTCATAACCATGGCATGAGCAGAAAAAAAATACCTGTAACCGAGACCAAACAAATACCGCTCTGTTTTTCCCATTCCTACTACACACCCTTTTCGGACTAGCTCAGTGATGGGGGGAGTGGAGCTCAACACGCTTAATGGGACTTTCTTATAGCTGTTACTGCGTACTGTGACTGACATCAGTTTTCGCGATTAATTATGAGTTGTAATCAGTAAAAGCCCTGTTAACTCCTCTAGGTTACGCCCGAAGCTCGTTTTACTTCTCAATATTTCTGTTCATTATTCAAAAGCGACATGCTTCCTTCTATTTGCCAGGATATAGTCAATTCTGTGGCAGAGATGACTTATTACAGGGCGTCTCAAATAAAACCTGTACGTCTCACGCTCGAGATTCTAGTAACAACGAGCTGAATAAAAAAAGATAATAGTAATGTTAAATAACATATGCTTACTTTTTTATAAGAGATGCTGGAAGTGGTTGCCTTGTACGTCCAGACATCACTGACTTCGTGTGCTGACCTTACCAGCATCTTGCTGTAATTCTGCAGGTGTGATGATTTTAATTTCTCTAGTAATGTTCCGTTTAAGATCGTCTACTCTGTATGGATTGTCAGCATACACTTTGCTCTTTAGTGTGCCCCGCAAACAAAATCACAAGATGTTAAGTCCGATGACTATGGGGGTCAAGTGTGTCTTTACGGAATACGTTGCTGATGTCGAAACTTTGATGGATGTCTGAGCGGTTGTTGGAATACTGCATACAGTTTCTCTGCAGCCGTTAATCGTGTATAGAAAGAGTTAAAGATCTCAAGACATCTGGCATCTGCGAGGTCTAATTGAAAAATAGGGGGCCAATAATGCACATTCGGAAAACGCACACCAAACATGTTCTCTGAGTGTAAAATTCCTCCAGGCGGAATATCTGGGCTGTTCTGCGACCAGTAACTATAATTCTGGGATTTCACATATCCTGAAAAGAAAAGCAGATCTCGTCTGACAAGAAGTAAAGCAAGGGGTCCAAGTAACAGTTAGGAGTTGGTGTTAACAACCAGTTATACTAACGAACTCTTTTTCCCGATCCTTAAATTTCAACTCTTGCACCACACTCATGCGATAGGCTTTTATTAACATATCTTTTAGTACACAATAACACAACAGGTATGTATGGGGTACACGAATCTACTGTGCTAACCACCCTACCAATTTATGGCATCTTCTCGTATGTCGACGCAAACTCTGTTTATATTTTGCGGGGTCCTTACTGTCAGTCGCCTATTCCACTGGATATTCCAAACTGATCCTACGGCCATCCATTTCTAGTACAGATCTTGAATAGTGCTTGTCGTGGGGAGTTTCCTACCAGGATACATCGCTTGCCATATTTCTTTACATTTCTTGATGGAACCTGTCGTTATGTACCTCACCACAATATCAATTCGCTGTTGTAATGCAAACTGCTCCATTTCTGTAACAATTCAGCCATAGGAGCTTCTCACAACAACTGATGCACAAACACACAGCTGCATTTAATTTTCCGATAAAATGCAATGTAGCCACTTCACAACCAATTTGACTAGAGAGACGTGCCGGTTTAAGTGGGACGTGCGGTCCTAAGGCATCGACTGCACACCGACCACCGCAGCGCCGCCAAATGGCTTAAAGAAGGCGCTGACCCGCGCGCCAGTGGAGAGAGCGGGCAGAGCCACACCTCCAGACAGACAGAGCTCAGCGCCAGTTGTCAACGCTGACTTAACCAGCCGCCCGTCACTGGCCGGCCCGGTTCCTTTGCAGACTTCGAGAGCGTCGGTGCTGAGTAACGGAGAGACGATAGTTCTCCTGTTTTCTGCGAGTAGTAATAGTGTTTACAAGTAATAGCATGTACGGGGCACAGGAACTACATCCAGCCACGTCATAACGAGAAGTTATGTTCCTTCACTTTTTAAAAATTAAGTATTCTATTACTTTGCAAGTATTATGTATAGATCATTTTGGATTCCTGCTACCGGCCACCGCAACTTCTGCCCTTCCTCGTCTCTGTCGGTGCCGACTCCCAGTAGCCCATATAACTGTATTTCATACGCTTGTATTATATGAATTAGGTGACCACGCAAAGCTATTCCCCACACTCCGAAAGTGAACATGGCATTAATCGGGGCGACTCGTATCCAATGCTTTCTTTTGCTCTGTAGCTGATCTCCTTCAAATGAGGTGGTACCGCTAGTGGAAGAGACATCTACATCTCCACTGATACACTGCAAATCATGCGTAAGTGCCTCGCAGAGGATTCATCGAACCACCTTCACAATAATTGTTCCAATCTCTAACAGGGCGCGGAAGAAACGAATATCTATATGTTGTGTATATAGTTCTACGTAGTCAGCGCGTACACAACTTTCCCACCAGAGCGCGCCCCACTAAGCACAACAGCGCAGGCGCAGCGCTCGTCCGTCTCCGCACTACGAGATGGCGCTCCCTTAGAGATGGACCAAATTCTGCTTCCGCCGATCGGCGTATTAGTATGTAACGCAGCCAATGAGATTGCTGCTAACGTAGAACCTTTTCTCCTAGCGGATCACACTCGCGCAGTGGTACCTGAATGCGCGAGGTATTATAACGAGTGTACAGACCTCCAATTAGTCAGTCTGCAATAGTCTGCATTTGTCTGCACCAGTCTGTACCAGTCTGCATTAGTCTGTACCAGTCTATAGTCAAGTTTCAGTCTGCACCTAAGAAGATTATCATATTCCTGTACATAGCCATGAAGATAAATGAATAGACACTTTGTCAAGTATCAGAGATATGTGAGAATAAGATTAACGTACCAAGACCAAAGGAACTTCAGATTTTCAATTGTAAACATCATCCAGAATCAAGTTATGTAATGTCTATGCTTTTTATTATTTCAATAAATGTTTGTGAAAATTAATCAAGTTCTGTTTAAAGTTGGTCACAGTCAATCTGCTACTCTAAGCGTGCAAGTGGCATTTCTATCGTCTGACCTAACGGCAGAAGATAAACACGCCACGATAAGACCACGAGACACATTGCTGACACTCGCCTACTTAGTTAGAGCGACAAGTCAAATAATCTGATGGTGTGTGTATCGAAGGTCTTACAGTACGCACACCACACTACATCTTCCCTTGCGAGCTCTGATTTCCGTTATTTTATTATGATGATGTTTTCTCCCTGAATAGCTCAGCGTCAACAAATTATTTTCACATTTGGAGGAGGAAGTTGGTAGTTGAAATTTCGTAACAAGACACCGTCGCAACGAAAACACCTTTGTTTTAAAGGTGTCCATCCCAAATCCTGTACCATGCCCGTCACACTGTCTGCACTACTTCGCAATAATATAAAATGTGCTCCTATTCTTTGAACTGGTAACGATCCCAGACTTCACAGCAGGCCTCCAAAAGAGGACGAATAAGCACAGTGTAGTAGGGAGTCTCTTTAGTAAATCTGTTACGTTTTCTAAGTGTTCCGCCAATAAAAAGCAGTCTTTAGTTCCCCTTCCCCATAACATTTTCTGTGTGTTCTTTCCAATTTAAATTGTTCGTAATCGTAATTCCTAGGTATTTAGTTGAAATAACTGCCTCTAAATTATACTGATTTTTCATGTAACCGAGTTTAATGGATTCCTTTTAGCACTCATGAGCACTTTTCATTATTTACGGTCAATTGCCAATTTTCGCACCAATCAGATATCTTTTTCTCATTTCGTTTTGCAATTTGTTTTGATCTTCTGATGAGTTTACTAGACTATAAACGACAGCATCATCTGCTAACAAACTAAGGCGGCTGCTCAGTTTGTCTCCTAAATCGTTCATGTAGATAAGGAACAGCAGAGGACCTGTAACATTACGTTGCGGAACGCCGGAAATTACTTCTGTTTTAGTAATTTATTAGTTTAGTAACTTGATTACAAACCCCTTGAGAGGTGCGATGTCAAAAGCCTTTTGGAAATCTAGAAATACGGAATCAATTTGAAATCCTTTGTCAATAGCACTCAACACTTCGTGTGTGTAGAAATAATTACGATGGCCGGCCGGGGTGGCCGAGCGGTTCTAGGCGCTACAGTCTGGAACCACGCGACCGCTACGGTCCCGGGTTCGAGTCCTGCCTCGAGCGCGGATGTGTGTGTGATGTCCTTAGGTTAGTTAGGTTTAATTAGTTCTTAGTTCTAGGGGAGTGATGACCTCAGAATTTAAGTCCCATAGTGCTCAGAGCAATTTGAACCATTTGAACAATAACGATGTTTTCTTAATCGGTGTTGACTGTGTGTCAACAGATGCGTTTAGCACAATGTCAGATGATGATCTATGCTTGCCTCTGGATTTAAATAGGTATTTTCGCCAACATATCGCAGGTAAATTATAGCCATCACCAAATATAATTGCATGAATTGGCCACATGTTTGAAATTGAACTTAAGTTTTCTTTGAACCTTTCAGTAATTGCATCATCTGAATACGGAGGTCGGTAAAAGAATTCCATTACTATTTTATTCCGGTTGCTAACAGTGACCTCAGCCCATCCTAACTAACGTGAACTACCTGTTTCAATTTCGCTACAAGATAAACTACTTCCAACAGCAACAAACACGCCACTGCCATGTGTGTTTAGCCGATCCTTTCGGAACACAGGTTCTTCAAAAAATTTCAGTTGAACTTATATCCGGCTTTAGTCAACTTTCCGCGCCTGCAACGAGTGGAACAACAGTGCTTTCTATTAGCGCTTGGAGCTCTGGTACTTTCTCAACACAGCTACGACAATTTACAACTGTTGAACCGATGGTTCCTGTATCTATGTTCTTCCTATGTTCGACCTGCATCCTTTGAGGCTGAAGCCCGTTTTGTATTTTCCCGAGACCCTCTAACCTAAACAATCGCCCAGTACATGCCACACGCAGCCCCTGATACACGTGTAGCCGCCCCCTGTGTATAGCTGACTCCTGACCTATTCAGTGGAATCCGAAACCCAAGCATCGTATGGTTCAGTTCGAGGAATCTGCAGCCTCCAAGGTTGCAGAACCGCCTTAGCCTCTGATTCAGACTCTCCACTCAGCTCTCTACCAAAGGTCCGCAATCGGTCCTGTCGACTATGCTGCAAATCACGATCTCTGTTTCCATCTTGCAACCAAGACTGGCAGCCTTATCACTTCTATAGGCGCTTGAAACCACACAGAATCTCTTCCAATCGAATGTGGCACACATCACTGGTACCGACGTGAGCCACCACTTGTTGCTGGCTGCACCTTGTGCTCTACATGGCATCCAGAGGACCCTTTCCACTTTCGGGATGACTCCACTAATGTGCACACAGAGTGCACATTAGATTTCTTCCCCTCCTTGGTAGCCCTGTCCCTAAGGGGTCTCCTAATGCGCCTAATATTGGAGCTCCCAACTTCCAATAATCCCACCCTATGTGATTGACCGGATCTTGCAGCCTGAAGGTTCCCTCTGAAACAGGGCAAGCAACTGCATCTTGCTAAGGGAAAGTGAAAGCCACAGACAACACCTGGAACCTGTTTATCAGACTAACCGGGGAGGCCTTTCGTGCGGCCCCCTGGGAAGTCTTTAGCCGACTGCTCCGCCCCAAGGCGGCCTCCCACTCGACCACAGGAGAGGGGTCAGCTTCAGTGCGAGCAGTAACTGGTCTGACCAACGGTGAGGACCGATCGGCGGACTCAGATGTGCTGGACGTTCGGTCGATACCCACAACAGTGATGCCCATTCACTGTTCTGATAGGTGGCAGCTCTATTCGTGGTCTTCAAGTTGGCGTATATAACGGAGGGTGCATTCTAAGCAGAGAGATCTCATTGAGTTTGTATTGGCAGGAAGCCAAATAATCGCAGATGCTCACAGACGCTTGCAGAAAGTCGACGGAAACCTGGCAATGAACAAAGATACGGTGAGTCGTAGGGTCAAGCATCTGTCATCATCGCGACAAGGTCGCGCTACAGAGGGCCGGTCAGAGACATCTCTGCATGAAGTCAGGATAGTAGTCGGGTACCTGTGAAGCGTCTCTGACACTACTAAAAGATTCTCGAAGTTCAACCATGTTTACAGTCGTCTTGGTCCACACCGGCATTGTAGTCGATGCCTCATGCAACTGCGTGTTGGGTTCCTGTTGAATGCTGACGATAGATTCCTGTTGACGCCTGCCGAGTCAACTCCTCATCTGCAGGCCTAGACGAAGAGTGAGTGACTTCATGCCGCGCTGTGCAGCACGAATGGTCTAGTACTAGCTGCTGGAGTGTGCTCGTTCCCATTCCGAATTCTGTGTTCACCTTTGATGACCCATCCGTGATGTGGTGTTGTCGACAGGCGTGTCCTACTGGCCAGGTAGGTTTTGAGCACACAGAGGCGCCTAGGTGTTGAACAGGAACGTGGACCCCACGCGAAAGAACTTTCCCCCCTTCTAACAGCCGTGTACCGCAAGTCTCTAGAGGAAAAGAAGGTTCCAAATGATTGGAAAAGAGCACAGGTAGTCCCAGTCTTCAAAAACGGTCGTCGAGCAGATGCGCAAAACTATAGACCTATATCTCTGACGTCGATCGGTTGTAGAATTTTGAAACATGTTTTTTTGCTCGCGCGTCATGTCATTTCTGGAAACTCAGAATCTACTCTGTAGGAATCAACATGGATTCCGGAAACAGCGATCGTGTGAGACCCAACTCGCTTTATTTGTTCGTGAGACCCAGAAAATATTAGATACAGGCTCCCAGGTAGATGCCATTCTCCTTGACTTCCGGAAGGCGTTCGATACAGTTCCGCACTGTCGCCTTATAAACAAAGTAATAGCCTACTGAATATCAGACCAGCTGTGTGGCTGGAATGAAGAGTTTTTAGTAAACAGAACACAGCATGTTGTTATCAATGGAGAGACGTCTACAGACGTTAAAGTAACTTCTGTCGTGCCACAGGGGAGTGTTATGGGACCATTGCTTTTCACAATATATATAAATGGCCTAGTAGATAGTGTCGGAAGTTCCATGCGGCTTTTCGCGGATGATGCTGTAGTATACAGAGAAGTTGCAGCATTAGAAAATTGTAGCGAAATGCAGGAAGATCTGCAGCGGATAGGCACTTGGTGCAGGGAGTGGCAACTGACCCTTAACATAGACAAGTACAATGTATTGCGAATACATAGAAAGAAGGATCCTTTATTGTATGATTATATGATAGCTGAACAAACACTGGTAGCAGTTACTTCTGTAAAATATCTGGGAGTATGCGTGCGGAACGATTTGAAGTGGAATGATCATATAAAATTAATTGTTGGTAAGGCGGGTACCAGGTTGAGATTCATTGGGAGAGTCCTTAGAAAATGTAATCCATCAACAAAGGAGTTGGCTTACAAAACACTCGTTCGACCTATACTTGAGTATTGCTCATCAGTGTGGGATCCGTACCAGATCGGGTTGACGGAGGAGATAGAGAAGATCCAAAGAAGAGCAGCGCGTTTCGTCACAGGGTTATTTGTTAACCGTGATAGCGTTACGGAGTAGTTTAGCAAACTCAAGTGGCAGACTCTGCAAGAGAGGCGCTCTGCATCGCGGTGTAGCTTGCTCGCCAGGTTTCGAGAGGGTGCTTTTCTGGATGGGGTATCGAATATATTGCTTCCCCCTACTTATACCTCCCGAGGAGATCACTACTGTAAAATTAGAGAGATTCGAGCGCGCATGGAGGCTTCAGACAGTCGTTCTTGCCGCGATCCATACGCGACTGGAACAGAAAAGGGAGGTAATGACAGTGGCACGTAAAGTGCCCTCCGCCACACACCGTTGGGTGGCTTGCAGAGTATAAATGTAGATGTAGATGTAGAACCCAGCTGCCGGCTTCTGCGCTGAAGTCCGGTGCTGTCAGCACTCCGCGATGTTGTGTTGTCGGCAGACAGTCAGCTTCTCCATCAGCTGTGGTAGGCTGCGAACAGTATGGAGTTCATCAGGCAAAGACCATCATGTCAGGTACATCTTCGGCTGGTTTTTAGTCTGTTCTGGAGTATCTAGGACACAGATCCGGTATGGTAATCATGGAATCGAGTGCTGTTACTGTGAACGACATAAAACACAACTTACGTGGCGAACCCAAGTATTTAATGGAGCTAACGTGAGGCCAGGACGAGATGTTGCGTTCCTAATGACCGCGTGTGTTCTTCTTATTCTGCTATATTCGCTTAACAGACTCTTAACAGCTGTCTAGGTTCTTTAATACCGGTTCTTATGAAGCAGGTACAGTTTGTATCGACACCTCTTACGAGCTAATGTGTGTAACGTTCCCGCTGGGTTTCTGTTCCATGCTATCTTCTGCTGATCTCGTTCTCTGTCTCGGTGCGGTGTGGTAATGTGCCCAGGCCTCACCCACTTGCAACTCAGTGCTTATTTCCTCGTTCTGTCGCTGACTCTGGTGTGACTGCACTTTCCTTGTAGCAAGGTGAATCAGTTTTACTAAAATTTTCCGAGTTTCAACCCGTTACTAATCTGCGCCGTAACACACCCTTCTTCTTTAACAAAATTCTCCTGAATTTTCCCTGTTTTATTTATTACTACTTACAAGGGAACCTCCCCATCGCACCCCCCTCAGATTTAGTTATAAGTTGGCACAGTGGATAGGCCTTGAAAAACTGAACACAGATCAATCGATGAAACAGGAAGAAGTTGTGTGGAACAGTGAAAAAAATAAGCAAAATATACAAACTGAGTAGTCCATGCGCAGGATAGGCAACATCAACGATAGTATGAGCTCAGGAGCGCCGGGGTCCCGTGGTTAGCGTGAGCAGTTGCGAAACGAGAGGTCTTTGGTTGAAGACTTCCCTCGTGTGAAAAGTTTACTTTCTTTATTTTCGCATTATGATCTGTCCGTTCGTTCATTGATGTCTCTGTTCACTGTAATAAGTTTAGTGTCTGTGTTTTGCGACCGCACCGCAAAACCGTGCGATTAGTAGAGGAAAGGACGTACCTCTCCAATGGGAACCGAAAACATTTGATCGCAAGGTCATAGGTCAACCGATTCCTCCACAGGAAAACACGTCTGATGCATTCTATACGTCACTGGAGACGGCATGTGCGTCACATGAGAGGAATATGTTGTCGACCCACCTAACTTGTACACTTGGCGAATGGGTAAAAAGAATCTTCCACCTTTCCCGATTTAGGTTATCTTGTGGCTGTGACAATCACTCCCAAAAAAGTGATTAAATCATAAGAGTTTATCACATAAACTGCAACAAATGAATGAAACAGTTTCGCAGTCGCACAGTTTCCCCTGAGCTCTGTCAAAACATGTTTTTAACGTTTTCAAATTTTTTCGTGTGTAGACAGTCAAATCCTGCATATTTCCAAGCAAATCTGAACATGTCCTGGAATTTTGAAGAGCGAAGTTGATTATGTGTCAGTGCCTGAACTTTGATAATTGTCCGAAAATAAAAAATGAAACTCTTCACTCGAGGAAAGACTTGAACGAAGGACCTCTCGTTTCGCAGCTGCTCACGCTAACCACTTTTTTTAAAATTATTATTACTCTCATTTTGTCCGTTTTCGTTCGTTGTATGTGCTCGGGGTGGGCGTCGTAAGACATCCGTTCAAGTTCGTCTTTGATCGGTGAACTCAGTTTTTTTATTACAGAGAGCTGCTAACCCTCTGACCGAACACGCTGAGCTACCGTGCCGGCGACCACTGGACTACGGCGCTACTAAACTCACACTATCCTTGATGTTACCTATCTTGCACATCAACTCACTTTGTATATTTTGCTTATTTTTTTTCATAGTTCCACACAACTTCTTCCTGTTTTCTCGATTGATTTGTGTTCAGTTTTTCAAGACCACTGTGCCAACTTCTAACTAAATCTGAGGGGGGCGGGGGCGATGGGGAGGTTCCCTTGTTAGATATACCAACCCTATATTTTAAAAAATTAGTTTACAACTGTCTCCTGTATTACTTCGCAACGAAAGTATTGAATCTTAATTATCTAAATTTAGTCATATTGCCATGCTTAACTATGTTATTTACAGTTTCGTCTTCGATTACTTATTACTGATATGTATTCACTCTACAGGTATCTGATGATTGGTTGCCTTATTTGAATGAGATATCTTACACTTTATAGAAAAGTAAGTTACACAAATAAATACTATAACCGAGATTATGCCTGTCGTTGATAAACTGTACGTGACTGTGTTTTGTCTGCGTTTCTTTTGATATTGTTTGACGTGTTGCAATACTTGATTGACTGAAAATTGTCCTTTTTCTAAAGTTATTACTTCTTGTATTGATTCTAGCAAAGCTGAATCTAAGATATCGCTAGTAAAAGTTAGGTTTTTATTAGATATGTAGTGGTTGCTCTGGCCAGTATAACTTTGGTTGGACACATCATTCATTATTCGGCATGTGATGGTAGCTGGAAGGTGAAATTGTCTTCTTGCTACCTCACACCTGGTTCATTAATTAACAATGCATTCCCTTGTAATTCTAGTTTCACTTCCCAGCTTCGTTTACCTTTTCTGCAGTAAGTGAAGATTACTGTTTCTGGTGCAAATATAGGCTAAAGCTAATTATCTCAAGTTTTCTGAAATCTTTTCTGAGACTCTAAGACTTTTTCTCGCGCTCTCCTGCTTCCATTTTGTCAAGAAACAACTGTAGTTCACATGATTTGTTGTTCGTCTATATCACTCTTGTTGGGTAAATAATAACATTTTCTGTAATAAAGTCTTCGAAATCTGCTACAGATATGACGACGTGAGCGTCTCTCTGTCTAGAGGTTAACAATATTTCATGAGTTTGCATCTGTATCCATTTCCGATGTGTACTTTTTCCATTCGATATGGATGTACCGTGTAACATTGGTGCTGCGCGTTTATTCGTACTACCGGTAATATAGTTTTAATGTCTAGTCTAGCCTGATCAGCATCTACTCTTATATCAGGTATACGATAAAATAAAGATGTACTCTTACTTGTTATAGGTACGACGTGTTGTAGTCCCCTGGAAAGTCTCTATGGTTTCTGCAATGCCATCAGCACTTGATGTGGCTTTAATAACGTTGAACTCAATTGCCCATCAATTGCGTGACGTTTTGCTTCATGCAACATTTCGATCTCGATACTTGCGTCGTGTAATATATCTGCTAATATTCGTAATTAATACTTTTTCATCTAGGCTGCGTAACCGGGTTTGTATTTTTCTTCGATCACTGTTTAAGACATTCCTTGTGTTACCGGCATGTTGTTCTACTTCTAGTGTTTTGTTTCGTACAGTGATTATTTCTTGCTCCATGTCTGGTATAAGTGTTGTGAGCCAATCTGCTTTAGCTTCTTACCTTCTGCCGACTCCAGTACATTTCCAGTTATACTGTGCTGATATCCTCGGTATCCTCTGTTCCAAACTCAGATTTTAACAATTTCTCTCCAGCATTTAACCAACCAAGTTTTTACGTATTAAAGTTTGTGGTATAGTTTCTACGGTCTGCTGCAACTGGGTCCTCAGTTCCTCATACGAGAGTTTTAATTCCTGATACTCGTTCTGCCTACCTTGCAATACTCCTCCTTTTTCTACTTCCTTTCGTAACCTGAACCTAAACCTATTCTTGCAGTCTTCGTACATCATTTCTTACTTCCCTGATGTTAAATGTAAACCTGAATATCCATCTCCGACTCATTAGTAGAATATCTGATTGCCCAGCAAATAAAAATCCATTGCATAGCGGTTGATTCCATATGATATCTCTTCTCTGCAACGGTATAGTAGCGCTATACTCAGAAAAGGGTTTCTCTTCAGTGCCTCGGCACGCCACCTGAGAGAAGGGGAAGCACCACAAATCGCCGTCCTCTTATATGCAAGTAAATAAACACAGAACATTACAGGTAAAGAAAATTAAGACTAACATAAGTAACAAACAAATACGATACGTGCATTGTGTCCCAGGACTTACGCTACTTACTTCTATATCTAAGTGCATAAAGTACGATTCTCTGAATTTGATGGTAAGAGAGCCCCGTGGCCAACCCTTCAACAACTTAACACAGATCAAGCCTTTAAACAGGTATGTACATTGAATTGTGAATCACAAATAGAAAAATTTAACGATCCTAGAACAAGAATTCCAATTTCATTCCTGCCAAAACGTTTTTCTTTTTTTCCGCTCTCCGCTGTATTCATATTTGTGTCTTTGTCTTGGTGTAACATCCGTTTGCAACAGCAAGGTGTAAGGACGGGACCTATAATGTCAGTTGGCTCTGCACAGCTACTCTATTAGGTGGCTTTGGAAAGGGATCCACAAACGTTTGATGATGAGGTTACAAGTCATCCGAATCCTCCAACGGAAAACACGTCTGATGTGTCTTACACGGCATTAGTGGCAGTGCGGGTGTCATATGATAAGAATCTCTTGCCGACGCACCTAATTCGGACGCCAGGTAAGTGAGTGAGATATGCCTCCTTGTCCGATTTAGGTGTTTGTATGAATGTGAATGGAATCACTCCGAAGGAAATGATGAAAAAATAATAGTTCCTCAAATAAGCTGCTACAAATGAACGCAACAGTTTCACAATCTTACAGTTTCTCTGTGTTCTGTCAAAACACATGATTTTAACGTTTTTGAAACTGCGTTCCGTTTTCGAAGTTTTTGCTCTTGAATTCCTTTCTTGTAACATATTTCACTTCCGTTTATTTGTTGTTTTCATTTCTGTCACACGTCTGTATGGTATTTCACCTGCTGTCACTATTCATCATATTTCCTTCCGACGATAACTTATTCTTATCACATGACTCATATTCTGTAACCATGGTACACTATGACAACTGCCAAGAGTACAGAAAGAGAATAAACATTTCAGTGGTCGAACAGACCGACATTTCAATGATCGAACAGACAGCTCATAATGGTGTGAAAATAATAAAAATGAATATAAACGGCACGAGCGAGTTTCAAACTCAAGACCTGCTTTACAGTCCAAAACCGTGACCACTTAGCAAAGACACCACGGCTGATAATTTGCGGTCAATATTACACTTGTTAAGCTCGGACCGTTTACTGTTTTTATTTTGCTTCTTTTTCACAGTTCAGTACACCTTCTTCCTGTCTTCATGCTTTATTTGTGTTCAGTTTTCTACGGGCTATACACTGGGCCACATTGCCACCAAACCTCGGGGGTTTAGCCGTTTCATCGTGTGAAACGAATTTACAGCCTTGGTCCGTAATAATGACTTCTGGCAACCGAATTTTAATAACCAGTTAATTACAATTGCCTGTGCTACCGTACCTAACAATGGGAATGGTTCCTCAGCTTCTGGTAGTCGTTGTAACTGAATTTTCTCATGACTAAAATCTGCTCGTTTTGGACGTAGAATGCAGTTCCTTGCATATTGTTGTACATTACTGCGACGTGTTTTCCGCCAAAATCTTTCAGCTACACGTCTATCAGTTGTCCGTTTGCCTTCGTGACCCAATAGTGCGTGGTCGTGGGCTTGACGTAATACTTCCAGGCTCAGCGCTGCAGAGACTATAATGCGAGGTCCGAAATTTGTACATCTGCATAGCAAGTCTTCTTGCGCTTCAAACTGAAGCTGCATTCGAAACAATTGACATTCACTGTCAGCAGCGTGTACCTTTATCCAGTCTCTCTAGTTTCCACCCTCTACTTGGAAAGCAGCTATCATTCTACTTAGAACATCACCATTTGTGCGTTTACCACATAATTGAGCTCACTCAATTTTAATGGCCGCTTGTTAATCGACTTGATGGGGCTTTTAACCCTAATAACCATTTTGAAGATGCGTGGTCTGTAACTACTTTGAATTTACGACTGTACAAATAGTAAGCAAAATTGGAGACTCCGTACATAACTGCCAATATTTCTTTTTCAGTGGCTGAATGATTAGTTTCAGCATTATTCAGTTGTCTCGAGGCATATTCCATCGGATGTTCTTTAATGTCAACATTTTGACTTGAGACACAGTCCACAGCATTGTTGAATGCATCACACCCAAGTATGAACTCCTGTTCAAAGCCATGTGATGTTAACACAGGATCTTATCCTAATATCTTCTTGAGTTTCTCAAACGCTTCTTGGCATTGTGATATCCACTGAAAACTACCACCTTTTCGTAGTAACTTAGTTAATGGTCGTGCAGTTTCAGCGAATCCCTTCGCGAACTTGGGATAATAATTGCATAGCCCAGTGAATGACTGTTGTTGTTTAGGAGCCTGTGGTGTCGAAAAATAACGTAAGGTTGAAGTAAGTCAAGGATCCATCCTCACTCCGTCTTGATGGATAATACACACAAGAGAAGTTATATGTGTCTGAGCAAAATGGCATTCCTTCACATTTAGTGTAAGGTGTGCTGCTTTCAATCTACTAAACACTTCATTCAGACGTTTAACATGACGTCTTACAGTTTTTGAATAGACGAGTATATCATCAAAATATACCATACAGATTTTCTGTCTTAATGCACAAAGTACACCATCTAATGGTCATTGGAAGGCGTCTAAAGCATTTTTCAATCCAAATGGCATTCCTCAATATTTGTAATGACCTGAATTTGCTGTGAAAGCAGTTTTGTGTCTGTGTTCAGGAAACTCTTCTAGTTAGTGATAACTACAACTAATATTAGTCACTGAGAAATATTTACATTTTCGTTTGTAATATATCTGTTATGTTCAGTATTGGATATGTATCCGTTGCTGATCGTGCGTTAAAGTAACGACAGTCACAGAAAAATCGATATTTTCTGTTACTGTCAGCTGGTTATTTTGGGTACAAGGACAATATTTGCCGACCAAGAGCTATCGCTGTATTAGATAATATCATCATCACGCAATTGTTCATCTATAAATTCTTCTTCTAGTGGCTGTAGGTGTTTCGCTCACCTGTATGGTGTCCTGTAAACTGGTGGATTATTGCCTGTTGGTATACGCTGTTGTGTGATAGGTATTGCTGGTAGTGGACCATCAGAATTTAATACTTCTGAATATTCTAACAACAAAGCTTCCATGACTTCTGGTTCACTATGTTTCAAGTGACGAACCTTGTTACATGGCACAGACGCATTCACGGTGTAAGGTGGTGTGCTCTCATGACCTTCGTTTCTTACATACTCCATCCTCACAATCGTATTCTCCACATCAAGACGCTTCATTCGAACCCAAACTCGATAAGGTACAATCAATTTTGTATGAATTCATGTAAGCAATATGCAAATCTAATAAGTAAATCGAGAGTGTGCACCAAGGTTGAAAAAGTCGAGGCTGGTGTACACAACATGACGGCCACAGGAATGTACATTCTAAAGGGGCAGCCAGCCCACTGGGTGGCCCGTCCCTTCAGAGGGGTGGGTCAACAACACACCTACTTCGGCAGGAGCGGACCGCCCAGAGAGAGGACAGCTTTTGCCAGAGTGGAGAGGGATAACGGCCCCCGTGTTTGACTTAAAAGCAGATTCTGCTACATTGTGTGGGAGCACCCAGAAGATGCATTTTTTGACAGACCGACTGTGTAGTTATAGAGTTCTCACAGGAGGACAGTATGCACCTAACGTAGATGCTACATATTTTCGCATTGGTCGACTTAAACGAAACGTCATTCTCCCGTTTAAAAGAGCAACGCTGATTGGCGGAATATTTCTAATGCAAAGAGCCACAGGAGTAAGGGAAGACAGCGAATGATATACCCTTGCAATTTTTCCAGGAAAAGGAACTATTCTGTAGTCGCTCTTGGAGCAGAAACATGTAACGAGAGCGAGTGCTCTCGTAAGTGTACACAAAGAGCGAGGAACAAAGTCTCTCCTCAGTACTTCACTCGGACAGCACCTCTGTCGTTAGCAAATTGGAGTGATACTCTATATTGAGTCGCTCACGATTAAGTGTTGTTCACTGTGTTGGCCACCACACTTATTGTGCTCTGTGAATGTGGACAGAGTACTAGTTAAACGCCTGCGAGTGAATATTGAGTGGCATCCTAGTGGACTGGTTATCTGACTGGTGTACCACGCCAATAGTTAGACTAGGGGTGGATAGGAGTCCTTGACTTCATCAAGGCGTAGGAAGAGTTTGATTGGGAAAGTTCAATCCAGATAGACGGAGATAGTTGTGTTATTTGTCATCAGTGAGAGACGCAGGCAGCAGCTGTCGCAGTTCACAGTATTGTGTGCTACAGCGCATTTGAACCACATCTGTCCTCCATAACAGTACACTCCTTTACATTTCTCATGCGACAGCCTTGACCATACATAGAAAAGTTATTCAAGTTGTGCATGCGCAGCTCTCAGCCATTCTGCTGAGTAAACAATATTCTTAAAGAAAAGGGAGAAAAGAAACTTTCCATACTTTGTGAAATAATAGCATTCCTATCCATAAGAGACAATCTACTGTTCCAAAAAGAACCATGAAATTTATTATTTTATAAGAAAACGTTTCACTTGATTTCTCAGAATTTTTTGCAATAAATAATATTTTTCGTTTGTTTAATGTTTTACTTACACTAACTAGCAATACTCCAGTGCCCAAGTATTCCACTTGTTATGTAAGAATATAGAATTTTTGGTGTCTTTTCCTCACAACAGACGACTCCAGACGATATTTGTTGCTGAATATTTTTCAAGCAGTTCTTGTTGGTACATTAGGAGCGTCTGTCTGACTTCTGTAGTAGTGTGAGGTGGAAATTGTTTCTTGCAGGAGCCAAAGGGTACTTGTTGGATCAATCCATTCCGCAACTTGACAAAATAAAACCCACACACTCACAACGGTTTGTTTGATAATGTATTCACAGCTTGACACTTCGCTATCCTCATATTTGAATATCTCTAAACACGCTATAAATAATCATTTCGGAGACTCACTTCATTTGTCACGAAATTATCCAAGCTTACCAAATTCAGTAGTTCCCTTTAATGTTGTCATGCACGGAACGCTTCTTTGTATAAAACAATGCGCTTCATCTAATGCTTTATTGATTTACAATGGCTCAACCACACATCAGCTTCTACAGATACCAAAACCAACTTCCCTGTATCAACACGTATTTTGTCATACATAATCATCTTTAATATACATGTAGGCAGTTCAGTTGGTGACATCTTAGCGGTCATGCACCTTGAGACACTGAAACATTTGCAGCTGTTGGGCCCATTAAAAACAAACCCCCACCAAGTTCAGCTGCCCGCTGTGAAAGATTAATTTTTGCATGGTGCCTGTCCAGGAAATCAAGTGCAAGAATCGCAGAATACCCTTGTCCCACAGTTGGCAACACTTCTATATGCTTACGAAACTTTGTAGTTCCAATACTAAAAATGAGCTGTGCTGTGCCCAATGACCCCAATTCATATAATTAATACGTTGGATTCCCTAGTCTCCTCCTGCCCACAAGGTATAGACTAATATCACAGATATATATTCAGACAACAGATCTTTACTCTTAACATATACAAAGCCCATCAAACAACAGTCGGTTTCTGTCTCAGTGACTGCAGTACTCTGACATACAGGGAATGTTTTCCGACGGACGAATGACTCCAGTTTATGTTTAACGTTTCCCTTTGACTATTTCCTTTACTTTGCTTGTAATTCCCTCACATTTCCGCTTTGTGACCAAAACGCCCACATCTGTGGAACTGTAATTGAATGAAGTGCATCTTCAAATGCCCTTTCTTCGCACAACAATGACAATTCCTTTCACAAAAAAAAGTCCCTTATCAGTGTGTATTAATATCTGTCGCCTGCGGAAGCCTGGCAATACGCAGTGCTGCAGCCAAATCCGCTGGTTTTTCCAATCGGACTCTTCGTGAAAACTCCACAGTAATTACCCGCAAAAAGACATCGAGTGATATGTTTTGTGACTCTGTGAGTGTGGCACCATCCGCGTCAGGATTTCCCTTCAACTCATGTGTCTGCGCCCTTATTTTATGGATTCTGTCTGAAAAAATCTTTACATCTCGTTTGCTTTCTGTGTCAACCCGCTCAGCTTTTTCTGAAAACACCTGGCACATTCTGCTTACAGTGTCTCTGACGCAGACCTTCCGGTAAATGCTCAAATGCACTTGCTTTGCTCAGTGTGTCATAATACTTCACGTACGTCTTCCCTTCACCTGTAAGGCGTAAATAGACAATCCGCAGCGTAATTTCATCTGATAAATTACACATTCTGGCTGTAGCGAATACATCATTAATGAATACCGTGACGTCCTCTGTTGTTTTGCCAGAGGATTCAGCTGTTGAAGAACCTACTGAAAAGTAAGGCATTGCTACTGACAAATTCACTCAAACCCGTCTGTGAATGTCCTCGCGTGACCCGCAAATATTCTAACTGTGCCGCCAATTCCTCATGGCGTAACCTTCTGCTGAGCGTTTTCCTCTAACAGTTGTGGCACTTGATCCATTAAAGCGGTTGTACCATCACTTGTAGTATCTGACCTTGTGCCTAGCGGATCTGTACAATTTACTTACTATCTTATATGTGTACCAAAAATATATGCGTCAACATATACCGGAGAGGAAAAATATGAGTTACACTGTACGAAACGAGACTCAGTTACTTCTTTTGCCTGATCATCACCCAGCGAAACTCAGTACACGCCTGTACATGACCATAACGTCTGCAAGTAGAGCAAGTTATCGGTACAAACTTGGTGCATAGTCCACTATAAACCATTAAATTACAAATAGAACATATCACTGGTACCAAGTACGTTTCTTTACAATTGCGTCTGATGTCTGGTAAATCAACGGGCTCCGTTGCTCTTACAAAAGATACATTTGGCATAGCACGTCCATCAGTACGCCTAACTTCAGCAATGCCACAAACAAAGAAAAATCTTTTTTGTGTTCACCATTTTGTGGTGGTTACTGCTGTGAACTATGGACTGTGGAAGCAGACCTATGCGTTAGAATTCCAGGCACAGTAGTCTAACACCTCCGATGCTGGTTCCTCTAATGATGGAGTCGGAGTGCATACTTCTGGCATCAACTTACAAAGGGGCCGAGCGGAGGCACCTCTGCTTAAAGTCAGGATAGCATTTGGCTACCGGTAAAGCATCTCTGATGCTAATAAAACATTGTCAAAGTTCAATTATTTATTTACCATGTTTAAAGTCGTCCTGTTCCATACCGGCCCTGTAGCCGATTCCTCATCCAGTTGCGTGTTAGATGACTGCCAAGTCAGGTCCTCGTCTGCAGGGCAAGACGGAGAGTGAGTGACCTCGCCCCGCGGGGTGCCGGCGCGACTATGGTCCAGCACGAATGTTCTGGTACTTGCCTGAAGAACCAAAGAAACTGGTACACCTGCCTTACTTCGTGTGGAGCTCCTGGGAGCACGCAGAAGTACCGCAACACGACGTGGCATGGACTCGACTAATATCTGAAGAAGAATGAGCGTGGGGTTGATCCGTTATTCTGCGCAACGAATTAATCTGAGATGTACCTTTTACCCCGTGGCTCCTGCAAGATGCAATTTCCACCCCCACACTACTACAGAATTCAGACAGACGCTCCTAACGTTCTAAAGAGAAATGCCTGAAAAACTTTCAGCAATAAATATCTTCTGGAGTCGTCTGCTGTAAGGAAATGACACAAAAATTCACAAAATTTCTTACGTAACTAGTGGGATACTTGGGTACTGGAGTAGTGCTAGTTAGCGTAAGAAAAACATGTACCTAACGAAAATTATTATTTATTTTGCAAATAATCACAATGGCACTTTTAATTATGATTTGAACAAGTTATAACCTGGTTCTTTTCGGAATGTGAAGTTAACTCTTAAGGATAGGATTCACTAACGAAATTTCTATACAAAGTTTGATTGTTATTGACTTGGCAGAATGACTGAGAGCCGCGCCTACTCAACTTGAATAATTATCCGTTAGAATGTTGCTAGGTACGGTCGAGGCTGTCGCGTGTGAAATGCAGTGAAGTGTACTGTTGTGGAGGAAATATGGGGCTCGCAATAGCTATAGCTCACAACACCATAAGCTGCGATGACTGCTGTCTGCGCCGCTCGCTGCTGACAAATAAGATAACTCTCATTCTATCTGGATTGACCTTCGACAGTCAAACTCTCCCTACGCCTTGTTGAAGTCAAGGATTCCTATTCGCCACAAGTCTAACTATTGGCGTGGTACACCGGTCAGATAACCAGTCCACCGCGATGTCACTCAATATTCGCTCGCAGGCGTTTAACTATAACTCTGTCCATTCACACCACACAATAAGTGTGTCGACCAGCACAGTGAACAACGCTTAATCCCAAGGACTCAATATAAAGTCGCACTTCGATTCGCTCTCGACAGAGGTGGTCTCCCAGTGAAGTACTGAGGAGAGACTTGTTCCTTGCTCGAAGAGCGACAGCGGAAAGGCGCCTCTCCAGACGTGAAGGGGTATATCTTTCGGTCTCTTCCATTACTCCTTCAGCTCAAGGCGTCAGAAATATCGTCTGCTAATCAGCATTGCTGTTCTAAAATGGGAGAATGACATTTCGTTTAAGGTGACCAATCCGGAAATCTGTACTATCAGCGTTTGGCATTTGCTGTCCCCGTCTCAAAATCTCTGAAACTGTGTGCTATGTGTAAAGAATGCATAGGTTTGACACTCCCACACAACGTAGTGGAATTTGCTTTCAAGCCAAACACGGGTTCGTTGCCCCTTTCACTCGGGCACACAGTGTCTACTCCACGGGTGGCCGAGGTTGACTCGTCCTCTGAAGGGACCGGCCTCCCACAGTGTGGTTTGCCTCTTTCGAACTAAAAGCTCCCGTGAATGTCGTGCCTGGAATGTATGTGTGTACGCAAGCCTCGAGATTTTCAACCCCGGTGCGCACTTGTTATTTGCTTATCATTTACATGAATTCATACAACATTGACTTTATCTTATCGAGTTCGGGTTCGAATGAAGCGTCTTGATGTGCGGAATATGATTGTGAGAGCGGAATATGTAAGCAATGAAGGTCAGGAGACCACAACGTCTTACAGTAGTGCTGGAGGGAATTGACACCATGAATTCTGCAGGACTGTCCATAAATCCATCAGTGTACGAGGGAGTGGAATAATCTTCTGAACCCACGTAGCAAGGCATCCTAGATATGCTCAATAATGTTCATGTCTGGGGAGTCTGGTGGTCAGCAGGTGTGTTTAAAGTCAGAAGGATGTTCCTGGAGCCACTCTGTAGCAATTCTTGACATGTGGAGTGTAGCATTGTCCTGCTGGAGTCCGAGATAATGCACAATGCACGTGATTGGATGCAGGTGATCAGACAGGATACTTACGTACGTGTCACCTGTCGGAATCGTAATTAGACGTATTAGACATCCCTTATCACTACAACAGCACATGCCCCACACCATTACTGAGCCTCCACCAGCTTGAACAGTCCTCTGCTGACATGCAGGGTACATGGATTCATGAGGTTGTCTCTATTCCCATACATCCTCGATACAATTTGAAACGAGATACGTCCGACCAGGCAACATGTTTTCAGTCATTAACAGTCCAAGGTCGATGTTGACGGACCCAGGCGAGGCGTAAAGCTTTGTGTCTTGTAGTCATCAAGGGTACACGAGTGGGCCTTCGGCTTCAAAAGCTCATGTAGATGGTGTTTCACTGAATGGTTCGCACGCTGACACTTGTTATGGCCCAGCATTGAAATCTGCAGCAATTTGAAGAAGGGTTGCACTTCTGTCACGTTGAACGATTCTCTTCATTCGTCGTTGCTTCCTGTCTTGCAGGATCTTTTTAAGGCCGCAGTGGTATCGGAGATTTGGTGTTCCACTGACTCGGTACACTCGTAGCCACTTCATCACTACTTTGGAGATGCTGTGTCCGATAAACACTACGTTCAAACTCAATTAAATCTTGATAACCTGCCATTGTAGCAACAGTAGCCGATTTAACAACGTCGCCCTACACTGTATTTTGTTCTTTTGTTTTTTTTTATATTGGCGTTGCCGACCGCAGTGCCATATTCTGCCCGTTTACATGTCTCTGTATTTGAATACGCACACCTGTACCAGTTTCTTTGGCGCTTCAGTGTAGCTGCTGGAGTGTTTTCCATCCTGCACCGAATTCTGTGTTGACCCCTAATGACCCGTCGGTAATATGGTAGTGTCGGAAATCGTGTAGTCGTTCGACCTCCTTCCTACCGGCCATGTAGGTTTCAGCAACTGGAGGTGTCTATATGTTGAATAGGAACGTGGACCCGACGAAGCCCGCCGCGTAGATGGGCCGCATGGTTTGAGGCGCCATGTCACGGATTGCGCGACCGCTCCCACCTTTGAGTCCTCCCTCTGGCATGGGTGTGTGTGTTGGTCACAGCATTATGTGGTTTAAGTTAGTTCAAAGTAGTGTGTAAGTCTAGGGACCGACGACCTCAGCAGATTGGTCCCGTATTAATTCACACACGTTTAACATTTTCCCAAGGGGTGCAGCTGCCGGTTTCAGTGCTGAAGTGTCAGCACTCCGCGATGTGGTGTTCTCGGAAAACAGTCAACTTGTCCATCAGTAGTGCTAGGCGGCGAACAGTATGGAGTTCATCAGGCAAAGACCATAATATCAGGAATATTTTCGGCTGGTTTGTAGAATGTTCTGGAGTATCGATGACACAGATTAACTACAGTATCTCAGTCATGGAAAAGAGAGTTATTACTGCGAACGACATCGTTCCCAATGATCAACTCTTTGAAAACTGGAGATCTCAAATATTTGAAGGGAGTTACCGTGAGACTATGACGCAATGCTTGGTTCCTAGTGACCGCATGTGTTATTCTTATTCTGCTATATTCGCTTAACGGGCTCTAAACAGCTGTGTAGGTTCTCTGATACTGTTTCTTATGAAACACGTACAGTTTCTGTCGACATTTCTTACGAACTAATGAATACGTGTGTAACGATTCTGTTAGTTTTCTGTCCCGTGTTATTTTCTGGTCCTCTCTCTCTCTCTCTTGATGCGGTGTGGCAACGTGCCCAGACCTGACCCACTTGCGACATACCGCTTGTATTCTGGTTTTGTCTCCGCCTCTGGCGTGACTGCAACTTGCTTGTAGCAAGGGGTATGAGTTAATAAAATTTTCAAATTTACAACCCCTGCGCCGTAAGAGCGTAAGCGTGTCCGATCTGCCGCGTTCCTGCCGGTCGCACTGAGCTGTGACTGCAGCAGTGTTGGAACGTGCGGACACTCTCACTGGAGGTGACAGGCGCTTCACAGTCAAACTCCTCTCCGTACAACTGGATGTCTCTGCTGGTAGCGTTGACACACCCATCCACGCGCGACGGTACTTTTAGGTGTGTGTCCACTGGGTTATTCGCTAGAAGGGCATAAACAGCAGTGAAGAATCATGTGTGTGGCACTGCCTGCGCGTTACAAGGCTGATGATGACAATTTTTTGTCGAACATCGTCATAGGCGGCGAAACATTGGGTTTATCACTTCGAACTGGAAACGGCAATCCACGGAATTTCTTGAAAGACATCATGTTTACGCCAGTGACTTAAAATTTTTATTTCCACTATTGCAATTTCGGCCTTAGGCCATTATCAAGTGCAGGTGTTTTGGCTTTAAGCCCTGTCTACTTCATACAAGGTAACACATTTATATGTCGTTGTCATTTGCTGTTATACACATTCGTAACGCTGCTAAGTAGTACAAGCACACATGTCCATACATCGTAAAACAGCACAGTCTGCTTTGTTTTAGTGCAAAAGTACTTCTAATAGTGGAACGAACGTATGTATGTATAGACTGTGATGTTTTACGATATATGAACATTGTTTACATTCAAAGAGATTGTTTACGTGCAAAGATCTTCCAGAGTCCTTGACTGTGGCAGGTATGCTATCTCAATAAGACGAAGAAATGCGAAGCAGGCTCTGCAGTGTGGAAAACCAAAAAATCAGTTGTAATAGCCTGTTCTCTACAGGAAAAAAAAATGACACGAATGAACAAGTTAGTTCCAGTCTCTCAAGAATTACAAGTGAACATAACGTGCTTCAAAGCACTTTGTGAAAAGAAGGAAGATATTGCGTGACCATGAGAGTAACTGACACTCGCTGAAAAGGGGTGCGTGTGTGGCAAGCGTACCAAAATTGTGACAGAGTCGGTTTTCAGTGCAGAGACCGGTAGCACGTGGTGACGGCATTCGATTATCGAGTACACCATCTCACGACACGACCGAGTTGTTGCCGGGATTGAACTCAGCACGTCCGACTCCAAACGTCCTTTCTATTTTTATGTAACCACCCACTTGCTTAGCTTAGTGTTCACGTGTTTACCTACAGTGCAGCGGTCCCGGCTTCGATTCCCGGCGGTGTCGGAGATTTTCACCGCTCGTGTACTGGATGTTGTTGTCCTCATCATCATTTCATCATCACTGACACGGAAGTCGCCCAATGTGGTGCATCTGAAATAAGACTTCCAACACGGCGGCCGAACATCCCCTGATTGGGCCTTCCGGCCATCAATGCCATACTATCATCATTTGCTTTTCTTTTAACTGTCTAGGCCATTCTGGGGTTCCTTATTCAACAACATACTTTGCGCTTATCACAAATCTGTTTTGATCGTCTCAACCAATGATAGTATACTTTTGCAACACACCGTTGGGTTTAGAATGTAGAGAGTAATTGATTTAAGGGGAGCCGGAACGATCCATCTCCTCCATGTTAACTTTAGCAGATAGAAGGAACATTATTTCTAAAACCATTAAACATATTGTTCTGAAATTCGGACTACATGTTCAGTGAATATTTTTATACAAAGTTATAATGCCATGTTAAGAAGTATTTATTGTTTTTTGTTTTATAATTGTTTTAAACAGACGCTTATTTTTTCTCTAAAATTTTGCACTTTTTCTTCTGTAGCTCTTGAATTATACAATATTTCTTTACTGTTTGTTATAAAAATGAAGGAAAAGAAGTAGACAATATTGTGTATAAATTTCATTGATACAATGTTAGCAGTTCTTGAGAAAATGTTAATAAATGATAAAAATTTTAAAGTTACGGGAAATGGCTTTCAAAGTTTTTTACTATATTCCTGCCCCATATGACGGATTATCAGCATCCTCTTCTTTTTCCAGTATTAGTTTCCTTTTCACTGGTCTTTTCTTCCCTTTTGCTGCATGTTGTCGGCTTTTGTCTCTTCTTCCTGCACCTCTTAGTCTTTCTTCATCAGTTAGGTGCATTGTGGAAATGGTGTTGTGTCCTGGTTGGAAACCTAAACGTTTCAGCACATCACATTTGATAATGCTTCCTTCATTGTATGTTGCCACTGCATCATACACTCCAAAACGCAATGTTTTTATCTGTACAAACACTATTTTGGGAATCCTGATCCAAATTAAATTAATTACACTTCCATTTGGATTTTGTGTTTTCCCATGTAAACACTTTTCCAATAAACTTGGCTGTGATAAATCTCTGAATATGGGCTTAATTGCATCAGTTACAGCATTTGACAAACTGTTTTTATGGGCATACTCCTTTCCTGTGGGGCACAGTGCACGTTGTAGGTGCTCATTTGTTGATGCAGTATGAAAAAATAATGCACATACTGCTCTCGTCACATGCTCAATGCTTCTTGTATTTTACCTAATTGCACACCCATAATATCTCTGCAATCTATCAATTGCTTCATCTGTCAATCTTCCTCTTACTCCAAGGGCCTTACCATCACTAAACTTCTGGGATCCTAATGTCTGCTTTAGTTTTCGCAAGCGAGTCTCCCAAGTCCAATGCACTCCTGTCTTTTAATGTGAATTTCATTGCCGTATGGTTTGAGTTCCTCTACAGCTTTATATCCCTTAGAATCACCATCTCCTAAAGAGTTAGTGTATCATACATTGCACCACTCCTGTGATCTACTTCCATCGCCCCACTCGTGCCGTGAAAATTTGCTTCACAACTTTCACTATGTTCGTCCTTAGTATTGCCCTTACATCTACAATGATAGCAACATCAATTACTTTGCAACTGTCTCCACTGATAGACGTCACAACTCCATTTAGAGATTTATGACTTCTACGTTGCCATGATCCATCTAAAGCAACAGTTAAATCTCTACAATTACCAGTATCTATCACAGCTTCTTCAACTGCTTTCTTTGTTGTTGCTTGAGAAAGATCTTCAGTAGAAGATCCCACCAATTCATTATAAAATCCAAACTTGGATGGTGGATTTGGCAAGTTCATAATTCCATATAACATTGTTCCTGCAGCACTGCCCTTGCCAATGCAACGCAAGCCATGCACTAACCTAACATTTATATAATACACCTTCTTTCCCCTATTACCAATACGAGGAATATTGTTAGAGTTAGAAAACGAAACTTCTACAGCATATTTGTGACACTTCAACAAAATTTTACATGGCTAACTAATGTGTTAAATTATTTTCCATTCTAGTCATCTTTCTTTGCAAACTTGGCATAATACGTTAAGTTTCAAAATATTAGAGAGCAAGGAAATGTTAATTATTTCATTCACATCATTACTGTCACTTTCGTAGTTTTCAAATTTTTCTTTGCTGTCACAAGTTTTCTTGCTGGAAGAAGTTCTATCACATTCATTTGGAGTAGTCGGTGAAGCAGTCTGAACAGCATCTCACTTCGAAACAACAAAAGATTTCTTCTTCCACTCATGGCGCATTTTCTTAAACACTCTATTGCTAAAACGGGGCATATTGGTATCCACAAACCAAATACGTAAAACAGGTAGGAGCAAAACCATGAAATACGCAAAATTGAACAGCTAAACAACACAAAGCAAACTCCACAAGACAACACACACGATATAGCGTTTATGTTTACCGATTTGAACAGTCACTTGTCACAGAGATGAAGCCATACAACGTTGGAAAACAAAACACTGTCTAATTCCGCGAAGATAACCTGCTTGCAGCCAGCGAGCGGCGCCGTCAGAGATGACACACCAAGTCGCTACAACAGTTTACGCGGTGCGTCAACTTTGCAGCGATAAAAAACACACTTAGAATTCACTTAGAATGGTGAAACTTGATTTGTTTTATTCAGAAAACATCCAATAATTTTATACTGAAAAAAACCACAATTTTGTCATTTTCATCGTTCCTGCTCCCCTTAACAGGGGAAATTTTCGTATTATGTTTTTCAACTCAATGTGCACGCAATCGACCCTTGGTTTCCTGTCACTGCGCTGGTGATTTCTCCGTCTGATTGAACTTATGATAGGATTTGAAGCTAACATGTGCACTCTAACTTTATGTGGGCTGAACGTTGCGGATACTAATGTTTCACTACGTGCGTGAGATGTACACTGGAGAGGTCTACGATTTATAATGTATTTATGATATGGCACTTATAGTTTTCCTATATTTTCGTGCATAATGAAGTACAGAAATTTCCTTAGCTGTTGCGACCTTTATTTTAGCATTTCAATTCGAAGTCCTCATCGTGAACGTAACATATAAACTGGTGGAATGAACTTGTTGCAAGTTATTAGGCTGGTGCGAAAGTTCGTAGCGTTTCTTTTTGCATGTTGGTGTTCCGGATGCTATGAGTTTATTTATCGATTGTATTTCTTTTATTTGCAGTTCATTGCAGCTATTTGAGTTTACAAATTGTCATCTTGTCATTTGCAGATAGTGAGTGCAACTGTGGACACTAGAAACTGGAGTGCCAAGTGGAGAAATTGGAACATTCCGACATATTCTTCCGTTTGAATCTAACAGAGGGGTGACAGCACCGGGGGCAATCAGAAACAGTTACGGTGTGTGTGTGGGTAATGTCGATGGACAGATGAGGGCAAGAAAATTGTTTTCTCGTTTTGAGGGGGATCGTTTTGACATTAGTGACTCTTCACGTACAGGAAGACCTTCGGTGTTTGATGAAGATCGTTTAAACACGTTAATAAACAATGACCCAGGCCAATGTACTCGCGAACTGGCAAATGTGATGAGCTGCTATCATTCCACAATAGTGCAACATTTGTATGCAATGGGGAAGGTAAAAATCAGGTGTATGGATACGCCATGGTCTAAGCCGAAAGCACAAAAATCTGTGGGTGGACATATGTGCATCTCTGGCTGCTCGTCGTCAGTTGGCGGATGTGCAGCACCGACCACTCCTGTCCTGTATCACCGAGAGAGGTGGCGCAGTGGTTATTGCACTGGACTCGCATGCGGGAGTACGACGGTTCAAACCCGTGTCCGGCCATCCTGATTTAGATTTTCCATGATTTCCCCAAATCGCTCCAAGCAAATGCCGGGATGAATCCTTCGAAAGGGCACCGCCGCTTTCCTTCTCCATCCTTCCCTAATCCGAGCTCGTGCTCCGTCTCTAATGACCTCGTTGTCGACGGGACGTTAAACACTAATCTCCTCCTGCTGCTATCTCGTATCGTCACTGGTGACGAGAAAAGGTGTTGTTATGTTATCAGAAGGAAAGGAAAGGAATCGTTGAGCCCAAACAAAGCAGCAACTCCTGCTGTGTACTGTACTATGAATTGCTCCCTGAGGTGCAACCATCACTGCTGACGTATATTGACGACAACTCAGACGTCTTGCCTAGTAGATCAAGAACAACAACTGTACTACAAGACTGATGAGCACATCGTAACAGCATGTTCGATGCGATGCCTTCCTTCATATTTTTAGGTGGCCAGTGTAAGTAATACTACAAAAGTGAACATTTTCTATCATGATCCATTTGTTAAACGTAACCTCACTTCTTGAAAAAGTTACGCTAACGCATTTTACGGACATTTAGTGGCAAGACTAGCATTCAAAAACGAGAGTGCTTCAGAGTCGTTATGCGAGAGAACACTAATTCAAGTCATTAAAATTTTGTGTTTTTAGTGATCCACAGCTTCCATTTCTTTAATAAATGTAAACATGGTCCGTAGACGGCTGTAATAAGATATTAAAGCTAACTAACCTAAGGAGATCGCGCACATCTTTGCCCGTGGCAGGATTCGAACCTGCGACCGTAGCAGCAGCGTAGTCCCGCACTGAAGCGCCTAGAACCGCTCGGTCACAGCGGCCGGCCATTGTCTCTATACATCGCCTTGTATAAATAACACTTTAATCACTTCACGTCAAGATAAAACGTTACTGCACAAAGCCGGCCGGAGAGGCAGAGCGGTTCTAGGCGCTACAGTCAGGAACCGCGCGACCGCTACGGTCGCAGATTCGAATCCTGGCTCGGGCATGGATGTGTGTAATGTCCTTAGGTTAGTTAGGTTTAAATTGTTCTAAGTTTTAGGGGACTGATGACCTGATAAGTTAAGTCCCATAGTGCTCAAAGCCATTTGAACCCTAACTGCACAAAATTTCTTATAATTACAAGGTAAATGACAGCAGCTGGTAATTTGTTTTCACAGATTCACATTCATTCAAAGAGTTAAAGACCCCTGCTAGCACATATCATAGGCATTTTACCTATATTGCTGGCGTGTCAGATATAGTTGATATACCTGTATATAGGCAACGACCGAAGAAAACAAATGAAGATAAAATATTGTATACAATACATGGCATATCACTGGGGAAACTACATTATTTTAAACATAATATTAACAAATCTTGTCTTAATTTGAGGTGTGTAAAATGTTATTTATATATGGCGGTGTATGCAGACAATATAGTGCGTCTCCATTTTGGATTTACAGGTGCTTGAAATGACAAGAAGTCGAAATTAGCTAATGGCACTATTAAATAAAAATGATATTACAGCCTACTAAGGACCATGTTTACGTTTATTATAATTCAAGTTGTTGACTCTTCATCCTTTGCTTGTTACGTAAATGTCGTATGGCATTGCTGACTGGGATATGCCATTTGCTGGATTCGGCCACCTGTCGGAACGGGTGTTCTTGTTCGTCACACATTGGCCCCTTTCCTTGTGAGAGTTGAGTCGTATGGTATTTGTAGAATATAGGTGAGTGTAATAGATGCGTGTATAATTTAGTGTTGTGTTTGCGTTATATGAATACGATTAGAGAATGGAGGCGGTGAAACGGCGTGCCGGCACACCTGATAAGTTAAGTCCCATAGTGCTAAGAGCCATTTGAACCGTAGCTCTCGAGTAGTACCAAGGGGACCATTGAGCTTTAACGTCCCCATTCGACGGACGGATGACTAGAAACAGTGTCACACGGCCTCACTTCATTATAAACTGCAGAGATAACTGAAATTCATCCATGACATTGGCAAAAAGACCGGTGATCGGCCACTTCAAGCTACCGCCTCTCCTGCTCCTGACGAAACAGTGGCGACGAAGATTTCATTCAGCACCAGGTTTCGAACCTGCTTACCTTTGCGGTGAACGCCGACGCACAGGCGTGCCGTAGCCTCCTCTGCAGCGGAAGCACACGTTGCATAAAAGTTTCTTACCTCGATAGTTCATGTGTTAGGGATATTAGTAAAATATTCATATACAGTTACAAATTCCGTTTCCTTTTGTGAACGAAACTTACAAAGAGTGAATATTTCACTCGTCATTATTTGCAGTTTCACTTAGAAAGTTATCATGAAAAAAGTAACCTGTCGTTTGTGTTTTTGTGGTTGAATACAGTTTTGCTTCACTTTGAAAATTTTACTTATATGTAACTTATTATGTATATAGACTGAAGCGGCGAGTGAAAATTTGTGCCAGGGCCAGGAATCGTACCCGGGTGTCCTGCTTACTTTTTTTTTTTTTTAAGAAATCTTATTTCGTTCGTCTTAGTTCGGTGCTCGGTGCATTTGTTCGGGGCGGACGTCCTGAGACACCCGTTTATATTCGTCGTTGATCCATTAACTCAGTTTTTCTTATTGCAGAGGGGAGCTAACCCTCCGATCGAACACGCTGAGCTATCGTGCCGGCGCTAATCTTCTCTGTATCGTTCCAATTTTAGTGTACGTACCGCCGTGGTCCGTTGGATCGAACCCGTACCGGAGTGTTCGCTTCGCGAGTGTTCAGCGGCGCCTGCAGCTGTTTATACTCTGCAATAGAAAAGGAACGTCATGGAAGATCAGCCACGGCGACACACTTCACGTTTTGGATTTTCGTATGGATACCAGCGACCACAAGTTCACGAATTAGTCGATTGATTTTACGATGAACAGGAATTAAGAAATGAATAAGTTCTAGCATGCTCGTATGATTTCCTTGCGAAAGTGGTTTAGGTCAAGCAGATCAACGACGAACCGTGCATACGTGTGATTCCGCTAACTGAGGTACTGCGGATTTCGTAAGTTCTGGGGGTGAAGTTTCCGTTGGTGATGCTGGCCTAGGTCTGCGCACGGTCCGCGTATTTCATTTGGCCTTTGAAATCAAATTAGAAAGAATTCGATAAACTCTCTCCGAGTATGGTAACATTCTGTACATTCATGTCTAGAAGTGGACAAGTAATAACCATTATAACGAGGATAATGGTGTCAGGAACGCGAAAATCGATCTTAAGAAGCACATCCAGTCCAGTGCCCCCGTCCTAGGATTCAGGGCTCTAGTGGTGTATGTACGCCAACGATAACATTGTAACACTACCATCGATATTACCCATTTCTGTCTTATTTAACTTCTTTGTACGTTTTTACTTAATGTGACTTCTGTATAGCCATGTTCTTTGATGTAAAATCTATGTAAATTTCCTATTTACCGTAAAGAAGACACATCAAGTTCCAAACAGACACAGTTCAAAGTCATTCACAGGAAGCTTTCGTCCACAGCCTTCAGCAGTAAAAGAGAGGCATACACCCTTCACACACACACACACACACACACACACACACACACACACACACACACACACACACACACACACACCACACACACAAGCATACATACCTCACACAAACACCACCGCCAACTCCAACACTTCGTCCTAAGCGACGATAAGTTTTGAAGGGTTCCACATATTTTTCATAAGAAGACAGTTAAAGTTTCACCAAAGTTCAGTTGCCAAGGAAAGATTTAAGATATTAAGCCTAATTATTGCTCTTTTTGAAATCTCTGTACAGCATTACAGGTACATCCAAAAGCGGTAATGATTCACAACAGATACTGACTACTAGATTTCGAAAGCCTAGGTTGGAAGTAACAGTATGTATAATTTCATGTGTATGTAGTTAAGAGCATTTCCATATTATGTTACGACTAAAATGTTCAGCATTGATCTAAGCCTACTGACAGATTAGCTTCTGGATCCACTTGTTAATTGTTGTGCAAGACTTAAGTTCCATAGTACAATTACAGCGTTAATGAAGTGCTCCTGCCGATCTCTAACATTTGTATACTATAATGAGCAACTGGGTACAACTATTCAGACTATGCTATATCCGGGTACCACATGTTTCATTTGAGCTAACTAGTGTAAAGAAGAGAATGCTCCTTGAGAGCAGAAATAATAATAAGAATAGAGAAAGTAATTGCCTGACAATCATTTCAAGTACAGTATTTTCAGTAATTAAGCTGATACAAGAACTTCTTGTTCATGTCAATATTGCGCCATTAGTAATTATTTACTTACAATAATCTTTAACTATCACCTTTTATATATAGACAGTAATTATTATTGAGAATCAGTTGTTGAAAACCGATTCATTTCCTTTCTGTGTTGTTCATGGCGAATCACTGTTACATTCCTTAATAAATTTCGCTACTGTTTGGTATATATTTTTTATAAAACATTAATTCAGTCTCAAGTAAAGCCAGCGGCAGCAGTCAACTTTTTTTAAGAATCGTGATAGTGCTTGGTACAGTTACGCCTAATTAGGCCAGCGACCGTTTCCAGTAGCTTAATTGCAGTTTACTTTATTACTTGTAGAAACTGGGTATTCTACAACTGTTTCACTTCAGAATAAATTTTTAGAGAAACAAAAACAGTCCGATACCTTTCTATTATGCACGATCAAAGCACTAACATTACCAGTGTACTGCTAATTTAGTAGTAGCCGGCAGTGTTACAAAATGGCTCTGAGCACTATGGGACTCAACTTCTGAGGGCATCAGTCCCCTAGAACTTTGAACTACTTAAACCTAACCAACCTAAGGACATCACACATATCCATACCCGATTCAGGATTCGAATCTGCGACCGTAGCGGTCGCGCGGTTCCAGACTGTAGCGCCTAGAACCGCTCGGCCACTCTGGCCAGCCGCAATGTTACAACATGTCTCCATTGTCGTTCCGCCGGCCATTTGAAAACTGGCTGCCCTTGCGCCAAACCGGTCCTCAGAGGTTTATAAAGGCTTGTCTGACCTGCAGAAGCGTAGAACAGGTGCAGTTACGCTCAGCGGAGAGACTGATAGCCGTGACTGCGTGGGAAACATGGTTATAGCGGGTAGAATAGACTGCGCTGACCATCCCAGTACAGCGCTTTCACAGCGAGGTGTCAGCTGCTCCGCTTCTGACCCACGGAAGTACAAGTTACTACGGAAGACGCAACACACAAGCTCATTCATGAAATGAATGCAACGAAATGAAATGTGCGTGAATTTAATTAACTTTCTTCTATCGGTAAATATCAGTTGTCAGCTTGTTTAGATCGTTTCCGAATAATCTTGGACGTTTCTGAATACTTCGGCTCTCTGCGAATGTGTTAATGCCCGTGAAGCAAGGACGCCCATTACGGTGGACAAGACGGTATGAGTCGTCATTCGTCTTCCAAAGTATTAAAAATAATTCATACACCCTCATCGGTTTGCCTCCCCCCCCCCCCCCCCCCTGCAAATTGTCGTATGGGCGCTCTTGTCGTAAGAACAGGCATTTCATAATTATAATGAAAAATCAACTTAGTAACGATGTCCATCACATGATCTCCACAGCATCCAGTACAGTATGTAACCTAAAATATTTTATAAAATATTTCTGCCCCACGTTACGGAGTTTTATCGCGGCGACACTTTCCACCAGCATAAGAACATTGATGACACCTTTCGATGGGTACGTGAGCAATATCTTTCCTTTACAAGAACTACAATCTCTTATAGACGTAAGCAAAGACAGTGGCATGTCAGACGAATTCACAGTTAAAAGGCACAAACACGTAGGACATTTAAAGACTCTTCTTCTTGAAGCATTGCGTAACCAGCCGGATGATAAACTAGACATTCTCATCAACTGATGACATGAAGCCTGTAAATGAGTATGGGAATGTTATGGTACTTTATTTGTAAATGCCCTCCTTGACGACATAGATTGTACATTTCTCAATTACGGGTTTCGGCCGTTGCCATCTCCAGACCTGTTACGAATAGAAAAACAGTGGAGTAACTAACTAAATTCAATTCACTGAAGCCAAGGTTTCAATTATAGGTGTGACCTTATTTTAAACATTTTGTTCTGGCTTTTACACACTTAAGTGATACTTACTTGCGAGACTAGGAGCTTTCTATTATTCACTTTACAAGTCTTATGTGAATTTTGAGTACAAGTTTTACTTCTACTAATGACGTAGCCACCGTCCACATGGTGGAGTCAGACGGAGGCTCTGTGAAGTTATGTGAGTCATACAGCGTTTTCTTAATTATGTCCTCCACCTACAAAACTCTGTTCATTTGCTGCGAATGTCTGTTTAATTTCCAAATTACCTATGACATCAACGAAAACACATTGTAACGTGTGTAAGTTGAGGAATTCTATTGTTGACTGATGTTAAGTGCAATACCGAAATGACGTCCAAGTGGATGCTGATTAAATTTTTCTGTCAAGACATAGCTGAGAAATCTTTTCCACATGTATTCAGATTTCCTAAGGTACTTTCAATGGCTACTCCTAGCAACTGAAGAGTTCTTTCGGTAGCAAAATTATTACATCGGACAGAACTCTTTTCCAGTTCATTAACGTTTTGTGAACCTGTGAGTTTTTGTGCAAAGCATTTTCATGAAACGAAGAGTTAAGTGCGTTTAGTAACTTATTCGTATATCTAACAGATGATACCTTTGATTGACTGCCTTCGAGCCCTGTTGCTTTATTTTCTTTGAAAAATTTTATATCGTTGGCCTACTGAATTACTGCAGATGTGATCATTGAAATGACATCGGGTTCAAGTGAGTGGAAGTTACCTTGTGGCAAACTTTTAAGCAAGTGAATCCTGGAGAATAATCCTGTTTATAAACCTTTCGATACAAATTATAGTTGATAATTTTATCGTTAAAAAGTACATCAGTTTAAGCACTGAAGTTATTTCTAACGCCCTTTATTACGTGAACAGCGTCTGAAAATTCCAGAATTCTTTTGATATCATCATCTGCATTTGACACAGAGCAAGTAACTTCTTTGTTTTATGCCACTAATTCCCAGACATTGCCATACCTCTCCGTTTGACTGGTTGCCGTCGGAAGTGTAGTAATTATTGTTCCGGCTTGCTCTAGCTGGATAATTACTTGAATCCATATCTGCGAGACGACGTCGCCAGGAATTGCGCTGCGACTTGTATACACAGCAATAGGGTGAATCCAGTTATTCAGCTGTGGAACGAACAGAGCTCGATTTGCAAATTTATTCTTACAATCATCTAAATTGACGAAACCATTTTCTTTCAGCGAAGTGCAAGTGAAATTCAATTTTTCTTGGTGCTTAACTTAATCGAAAACCAGCACGCCTAGTCATTTGTCTCTATCTTGTTCTTCCGGAAAAAATTCTTAATTGCTTCTACAGCGTATGTATTACTCCGTTATGAGCATTTTGAGACCATATATTAAATTTCGGAGATGTGTTTCGGAAGGAAGTGGCAAGAATCGATGCCTCAGGCAAAGTCTGTATTGTGGGCCACTTCATTTTTAAGAGAACACTTCCCAGAAGAAACTCGTTATCACACCGCACTTATTTACTGCTTTTCAGTTGCCGTCTCTTCGATATAAAGTCAACTATGAATTTTTGTTTGTTACTGAGTTTAAAATGATCTAGAAGATTTGACTGAGGCGTCTACAATGATCTAGAAGGTTTGACTGAGGCGTCTTATGTTTTTTATCTGAGAGTTGCTTTCGCAGTAGTCTGACTTCGGCATTCGCTATTGTTAATTTATTACGTAACGGCGTATCTTCCAATTCCTTATATTCTTTCTAAAGAAATTGCTGCTGCGTCCGCGACTCACTCGTTCCGTGCATTTTCCTCGACGGGATAAAAACTGGGAGACACAGCAACGTCATTCTGCTCAACATCTTCTTTGTGGCAGCTTCTCTTTTCATAGTATTTTGCTGGCGATTTTCTTTGCTGTAATATTTCGACAGATGTTTCGGTAAATTGGGGAATAAATGAGGAACCGCTTCTGGTTTTAGGTACCACCATTGTCTTGGAATTTCAGATTATTTACCGTCAGTGGCACAGAACTCTGCTTTTGTAATAGTTCGTCACCGAAAAGTGTATCACACACACAAAATACCTATGAATCAGATTCCTTTATTTCACAAGAATTGCTCGCACCATTATGAAAATTCTATTTTGTTTTACCGACGTTCAAAAAATGTTTACTTTGACTTTCTCGGTAGGTAGATCTGCATGTTGCAACGAAACTTATGGGAGTTTTTCGTTCTTGTTCTTAACTATAGTTCTTAACACCACTTTTTCACCGTAGGCTTCAACTCTTCAACGTTCACTCACAACACCGTAAACAATTTCACAAAATAAGCACACAAAATAGCTGCACACACCTTCGCGGTAAAGCAAAATCACACCAAATCGAATGTCAAGAGACTGCGCTGCTCGTAGGTCGCCGCCGACTACTTGTCCTATGCTACCTGTGTCAATGCACGGGGAGTCGGTAGACTTTCCTTACGGTAGCTATGATACCGTTTCCGCGATTCACAGCCACAGTGACGTACATCCGCCACAGCGGATACGAATGATGAACTGACCCTAAAACCTCAACAGACTCAGAACAACGGAGACACGCCGCGAAGTTATGGGCCCCTTGATTTGCCGTCTCAACTGCATCAGTCTTCAGTCTCAGAAGGGACCTAAAACCAGCCTTCTGACAGGTAACGTAAATGGCACTGACAAAGATGCACGTCAAAAAAGGACGATAAAATCGAGGTGATCAACTCGAAAGCACGTTGAGGAAGAAAAATTGCCGAGAACAATAAAGCAGTGAGAGAAGCAACATAGAAGATAGAAGTCAGGTCGCGCAGCATGCGTGGAAGGCCGACACCCCGGGACCTGAACCAATGGACACCACCCACCCGCATAGGCCGCACGAGACACCTTTGGCCGAGGACACTGAATATTAAAGTCCCTTCCTTACTACTTAATTTTTATTTTATAATTTATAAATAAAATTGTCGTATCGGCCGCCACAGCAGCCGTCAACTCGGCGCTGCGTGGTACAACACACGCGGCACACAGCGAGTACCGCTAGCGCCGCACACGATGTCAACAACTGGCGCAAGTGAACGCGTCGTCGCGGGGTTAGCGGCAGCGTACACACCACTATCGATACGGATTACCTTGGCGGCCCTGCCATTGCTACCAGAGTGAGCAACCGTATAAGGGCGCCATCTACCAACACTCTGATCCATTTCTGTTGTGTTCTGTCGGCACTATAACTCAACAAATATTCCGTGATAACCAAATTTATCTGACCTTCTGTCACTCAAAACAAAACTTAAGTTCGAATACACAACACTTCGCTGGCTGTAGCGCCAAGGAGAAAGCAGAGTCACTAGTAGAGAATAGAAGTCCAAACCACTGCCAACCAGTCGATACCGACGCGTCGCAAGTTTCCAGCCAGGGAGGCCACAGTACGGTTCGGTTGTCGTGAATCCAACAGCCGGGTTGTAACACAGTCATCGGCGAAGATTGAACTAGCTAAACGGGCTCAGCGAGCTTGCTTAAATCCGCAGGTCCGGCCAATCAGAGTGTTGGTAGATGGCGCCCTTATACGGTTGCTCACTCTGGTGGCAAGGGCAGCGCCGCCAGGGTAATCCGTATCGATAGTGGTGTGTACGCTGCCGCTAACACCGCGACGACGCTTTCACTGGCGCCAGTTGTGGACATCGTGTGCGGCGCCAGCGGTACTCGCTGTGTGCCGCGCGTGTTGTAGCACGCCGCGCCGAGTTGACGGCTGCTGTGCGGCGGCCGATACGACAACAATAAAATTCCTTACTACATAATGCAAGTTTGTTCAGCTTTGACTGTTAATATAAATAGAATAGAATCTAACTTAAAAATAAAATATTTATTTGTATTCCGCCGTGTCACCAAAGATAGGTAAAGTAACGGGAATGATGCCATCATAAAAATTGGCAATGAGGCTGCCGAAGTGCCAGTTCTGTTTGAAGTAGGTGTAGATTATAAACGTAAAGCGATTCCGGAAACGGTATGGGGTACTGCCATGCAATTACTGGGCTAGCTTTTACTGAACATCGACGCTCCAACTGGGTACACTGGCAGAAAAGTGAGGAATGACTTTTTTTCACAATGAAATTGTGAAATTAATAACGAAGGCTCGTTTGAAGATCATAATGGGTGGGAATTTTAACTGTGTTTTACACGAAGAGGACCGAAGACAGTATTTTATTTATTATCGAAAGCTCCAGAATGTAATTGAAGGATTGGACTTGAAAGATAGCTGGTGTCATCTACGCCCACAGGTGATAGGACGTACATATGTTTGTGCCCTTTCCGCAAGTCGTCTGCTAGGTTTTATGTGCCTCGAGATATTTAAAGAAATTTCAGTGACTGTGAGATATGGTCGCTTTGGTTTTAATAACTGTAACCTCCCCACTGTAATTGTTTCTGTATGAAATTTATCCCAACTTTACCTCCCACTCTATAAAAGTCTACGTATTACCGAAACTATGTCCCCGCATATCGTTATGCAACTTAAACTCGTATTCTAACCGTTGGCTAAAGTGAACCTAAAACCGAGCGAGGTGGCGCAGTGGTTAGCACACTGGACTCGCATTCAGGAGGACGACGGTTCAATCTCGTCTCCGGCCATCCTGATCTAGGTTTTCCGTGATTTCCCTAAATCGTTTCAGGCAAATGCTGGGATGGTTCCTTTGAAAGGGCACGGCCGATTTCCTTCCCCATCCTTCCCTAACCCGAGCTTGCGCTCCTTCTCTAATGACCTCGTTGTCGACGGGACGTTAAACACTAACCACCACCACCACCACCACCACTAAACTGAACCTAATTTGAACTGAACTGTAACTGATTTGAATGCATCTTGTTCTTATATTAAATGCGCGACTGAAGTAAAATAGTTACGTGGCCCTAAATAACGTTTCCGCTTACCTCGCGCCTTGACAACATTGTTGCAGATTTCTCCAAATCACAACAGCAGACAGCAAGCAAGCAGTGGCTCAGCTAGATTTCTATTTCTAAGTAAAATTTAAGAGTGTTGCATACCACATGTGGTAATGTGTAATGATAAACAACAGGGTGGGGAGAGTAACTACTCCTATGAAATGATATTCCAAAAAAAAAAAAAAATGGTTCAAATGGCTCTGAGCACTATGGGACTTAACTTCTGTGGTCATTAGTGCCCTATAACTTAGAACTACTTAAACCTAACTAACCTAAGGACATCACACACATCCATGCCCAAGGCAGGATTCGAACATGCGACCGTAGCAGTCGCGCGTTTCCGGATTGAGCGCCTTAACCGCGAGACCACAGCGGCATGATATTCCAAGACAACGATTTTAGAATGAAGTACGTATTCAAAAAGATAGAGTAAAACTTGTGACCTTCGCTCATAATACAGGTCTAAATAATATGATTCTTAACAAAGTTAACAATGATGTAAAGATGGTACAATGTCAACACATAATGTATCTAAAATTTATACAGATTATTCAGTTAATATGTTAATGCAAGACTCAGGGAAGTGGGGTGGGCTTTCTCTCAGCTCTGAGCAAGTGAACAAAGTTAATTAGCTCCCAGCAAAAAGTTCTACAAACTAGCTGCGCAGTGGTTCAGTCTTACCTCAAACTTCTTCCCTTCCAAAAATAATAATATTATTTAAAATTTATATTCCTTTCGCTTTCTAATACATACATCTTATTCATCCTTGATGCCCTTTCAAATAAACCTTTCTTCATGTAACAGATAAAATCACAATCCAAATCAGCACTACAGAACACGTCAGTCACCTACCACACTCCAACTAAGAATATATCAGGCTGCACAGATGCAAAGATTGCCACGAGAAGACCAAAGATTGTTTAACAATAATGTAACTTACCGTCTTTCTCTGACGTGCACATCGATAACACACGAAAATCGAAATAACATGACCACCTAACATACGAGTAGTACTGTCCATACCATGCAACGGTTGGACACGTTCAAAAGAAAAGTTTTTTGGGGCGCGCTGTGTGGTAACTGAATGTGTCACTTCTGGACGACGCATAACTGAAACGAGATAATGTTGCTACGTGGCGGAAATGCTTGCAAAGGCAAACACGATACACGGACTGTATTGTTTGGTGGACGGAGCATGTGGAACCTCAAATTAAGAAATGTGTCTTTCAATTTTCCAGAGGCAAAGCTTGCTGGAGGCAACGAACTTCAGAATTTTATTTCACCGGTCTCCACCAGTTGTATAACAACCCTTCTACGCTGTCAGGCAGCCAGACCAGAAAAAAACTCACCAAAGCAAAAACTACTGAACACTGGCAAGTACACGAGTACGGGCGCGCACTTCCGTCTGTACCACGTCACAGCGGAAAACAGACGAGGCAAACTAAAACTTACTGAGTAACATAAGAATAACGGAGACAATGTATATGAAGAACAGGATGCGATTAAGACCTACGTTGTAAATCATTCTAGAAAACTTTACTCCGAACAGGGAATTGATGGGGGAGTTGGAGATGACAACGAAGAACTTTCAGTGGATAGAACTACTTCGAAAGTGAAATCAATCACCACATGCTTTCGACGAAAAAAACCTCTGTGCCTAGACGGCTTCCGAATCGAATTTTATATTCACTACTGGGGTGTGATCTGCGGAGAACTGACAAAAATGTGTAACGACTTGATATCCCCAGATCTTCACGGGACGCATGGTCATCTTCGTACCCAAAGCGTTGCGAAAGAATACATTCGATGACTTTCGGCCTATTACTTTTCAAAGCGCGGATTACAAGATTTTTCCCTGGTTATCAGCACCACACTGGAAATAGTTCTTAGTAAAATGCTTGGATCCTACGAGGAAAGTGAGGCTAATAGACATTGTAACTGTTATGTTCTGTGTTGTTTTTGTTGTTGGAAACTGCACTGACTTCCTACCCTTAAACTTTCGTATGTGTCTCTGTTGTCATGTGAACTTGTCAATACAAGTGGTGTGTTTACGTAAACGCTATCTACTAAAAAGAGTCACGAAATGTCTGAAATTATATAACTATTTTGCAATTAACTTTTAACAAAAATAGTTAGAAAACTTAAAACTGTACACTAAAGAATTTGTCCTCTGAATTTTTGTACCGTGCAGTCCAGTGAACAGTGCTATAATGTGTGACGTCATAGTACGAGACTTGCAATTGCAACACGCAAGACTAACACAATAAAAGTTCTACATGAAACTACTAAACAAATTTTGATTGAATAAATGTCCAAAATTCTGCTATAAATTTCCCTATAATTTTTCGTATGCAAACTGTCTAAAATTCCGAACATCAAATGATACACATGCGTCTGTAACACTACACTGTAAGAATAAGAGTGTTTGGCAAAGTAAATAAGTTGTTGACTAAACTTTACCTGAAATGAACCCCATAGCAATTTTGAAAGCAGATTCAGAAGGATGTAGGTTGCAGTAGGTACTGGGAGATGAAGAAGCTTGCACAGGATAGAGTAGCATGGAGAGCTGCATCAAACCAGTCTCAGGACTGAATACCACAACAACAACAACAACAACAATTTTGAAATGCAAAGCTTAATTTAAATGGTGCTTTTGTGTCCTGACTGTAATGTTAAACTGGCCTTAACGTTTTTCATAGCTTACTTTGCGGAAACGGAAACTCGGTACTACTCGAAAGTGGCCCAAATAAAAATACAGAGCAGCAGCAAACCAGATAAAGGAAAGAAACCTTGCCCAGTGCAGTGCAAGGAAAAACAACTGTACCAACGACATCATGCTTCACTTTGAACGACGGTGTTCCACTCATTGCAATGCGGCGACACACATTTACAACAAAAAATTTTCGTGAGGAGACGATGGTAGATACTTGACTTACTAAATCATTGAAAAGAGACTAGCATTCAAATACTCTATTATAAATAATGAAATTCATTCCTTGACAATTACAACCACCTTCACAAAAATAACTTCTTATTGAATATTACTCAGCCGTATAATACATTTATCAAATGGTGAACAAGTGGCGAAACTATATCGTCTCGACAGTCAAACTAACTTAACAGAAAAACTAAAGAGAAAATCCTGAAAATTTGCGTTTCACAAATTTATCATAAATTACGTGTGAGTCAATAGTACAGCAACAACATTACCTGAATGTCTTTACTCTTCTCAGATCAATCTTTACCAAATCACATTTCCAAAAACCAACATCCTCTGTGCTCTGCTAGTTATTTCAAGACTGCACAGCAGCGTAACGAACACCTGACTCCCCCACTTAATTCTCACTGACTGATAATGGCAAATACAATGCTGCTTACCGCCAAAGAGCAAACAGCTTGTTCTCAGAACCTTTGTGGTGTAACATTGCGACTATCAAAGACTTCTGTTTGAAAAATATCCAGTGTACAAATATGAAGTATGATACATCGATTAAAGAAAGCATTCACAACACTTTCAATGAATGCTAAAAATAAGCTAGTAACGTTGTAACGTTCTATGTTAAACGTTCTATGTGAATATTGTGATAGCACACATTTTATCTGCATACGCAAAACCAAATTGGCGTTAGTATTTTTCGATGTTGATATGGCTTTTGACAGAATTAATGATGGACTGTTACTGAGCAGAATTACAAAAATGGGTTTTAACGATTGATTTAGACATCTTATAAATAAATGTGTTGTGGTACATCTTCTCGCCTGAAGATTGTCAGTTCTTCCTTCTGCCCGTCGAACAGGCCACGCGACTTGCAGTGACCTTACTGCGATCGAGCCGTTACTAAAAAAGTTGCACGTCACCGTAGTGGGCCTACAAAAGCTGAACACCAAAACGGTCTGACGTTCCTATGCTGACGATATCATAGCGATTATCGACACAAATGAAGAGCTAGAGACAGTGCGGCATTTTGTGGAACAGTGTGCCAACGCCTGCGGTGCAAGACTCAATAACCGCACGTCAAAATTCTGCTGCTAGGTCACCATACTAGACACACACTTCTTGGCTGGAGGAAATCGATGAGTTGCGGCATATTAGCTCGGTTGTTACGCTACATCCATGGGAAATGGAAAATATGAATTGGGAACAAAAGCTCAATTTCTTACGTGCCGTAACCAAAGAACGCAATATGCGGACGTTACACAGGGTCCAGAGAGTAATACTCGTACATAGTTATGTTATTAGTGAGGCCTTTGATACTCCTACATTTCTGCCAATCCCCACCGACATAGTGAACAAAATTTTATCGTTGGCAAGGCGGCATGTCTGATGGGATATTACTTTTAATGTCTCCTTCGAAGCTACCTCGTTAGTTAGTTCGGAACAGAGATGGACTGGGCATCAAAGATGTTGATTCTCAACGTACAGCTATCTTTTTAACTTGTAAATCTAGAATAATACACAGCAACCGAAGTGGTATTACTGGAAGTCTCTTCAAACTATTATGTCCTAATATTTATATGGTAAAGACATTCCTTTCCCCGAAAGTCGATAATAATTTTTTTCTTTTGTGCATTACCTTGTCATAGTACGTTTGTATAATTTATTTCAACTATTCCTTACTTTTTAATACGTCACATTGTTTCTTCATTCATTTTGCTACTGTTTTATATTTTACATTGTATGAATACGAATATTCTGGTTGTATATGCTTTGTAAATCTATGGTCAGGCTCGGAGAAGTACTGTGTCAGAGAGAGAGCGAACGGGTGTCAATAGAGGGTGTGCGAGTTGTTGTGGTACGCGGCCGGTTCGCGGGTGGAAAAACGTAAAAAGTTCGGCTTGAAAGATGGTGATACGCGGAAGAACAATTAATTACAGTGCGTCCGCTGTGTTAACAGTAAATCGTGCATTATTAAGTGAACAGTAAAATCTGAAAAGCATATCGAGTGTTTGCGGTGACGATTTTACATACTGTGTGAACTTGTGACAATTAGCCATGAATCAGACACCATTGTCGTGTGGAGACACTAACTGTGAAAATGGAACATACCAAAATGTTACGTAAAATAACAGTGCTGTAAATTGATCAAGAAAGATTTATTATATCGTCCAAACTGTCTTAAAGACGACGACGTAAATTGAACTGATGTTTAATGGACTGTTATAGTGAAAAACACAGGTAACTGTTTTCTTGTGACAACACGGTGAAAGAACTGTACGAAGTATTGGCATTAACCGGATATATATCTTAAACGCTATAGACGTTGCATAATTCCGACCTACCCGCACCGCGTGATTAATAAACTTTTAATAATCAAACGTCGCGCGCATAACGACAAGGCGCATACCGGAACTATTATTATCGCGCCAGTGCTGCCAGCTGATTCGACTACAACGGAGACGTGGACCACCGCTGTAACTGGAATATTAATGAAACAGGAGGATCCATCATTATCTTCACGCCACCAAACAGGATTAACTTCACACATCGTCGCGCGGACCACCGCTGACGTCATCGCACTGCCTGCAGCAACAGTTAAGACATTAAAAGAAAATTATTACGCTCTCTCTCATTTCAAAATTAAAGACAACTGCAGTTAAATTAACAATTTTAAAAATACTGTCACAGTTACTCGATTTCGTTTAGTCCCAATAAATATTCTTTCCATTATTTCGTTTTGTTGACAGTGATTTTTTTGACCAGCCAAAATTAAAGTTCAATTAATAATATCATTTTAAAATTCTTCTCAGACATTTTGCTGCTCATTATAATTTTATTTTCATGTTTGTCTGTAACTTCTTTTGGAGGGAGTACGTATTTTATTTTTTGTGTAGTGAAATTAGCTACCATAAAATTACGTATATTACCAGCTGATGCTGTCCGCCATTACTGCTTGAAAACTTCACCTATTTTCTCATTGGCTGTCAGCTTCAAAACAAAATTACAAATTTCGTGGGCATCTAGCAGATGCGCGATGTCTATGTAGGCCCCTACAGTAATTTGTTTTTACTTTTGCATGTTTACTGGAATTATATTGACTTTAATTGTTCATTTGGCCCCTGTTAAAGCGGGTTATCGCATCTATATAATAATTGTACTGAATTACCTAATTAATTTTTTTATCGTGTAAACATCGGCATACCATATTTGAATTACAATTGACGTCTTACTGGCCTCACATAAGATTCTGCACGTTCTGACAAAGACTATTCCAAATTTTTTTTTTCGTCCATGACTAACAGGGGTAATCAGATTCCTTGTATAGGTCATGTTTTATTATTTAAAAGGGTTCTTTTTTTTTTAGAAGTAGAGAACCAGTTTGTGTGTGTGTGTGTGTGTGCCACATTTATCCCTACTGCGATAAGTCCATAGATGTTACCGCTCAGTTATTTTCATGAACACCAGCGGCACTTAAATACCACGGCAATCTATACCGAACCAACAAAATACAGCTGTACAACCCTACTGAGCAGAAATGCGTAGGTGATTGGTGGAAAAATAAACGGATAAATAGCGGCAATCCAATTCTTCTTTCAGTAGTTGTTTCAGCTTGATACGTTGCTGTCAGTGATGCGATCCCAACGGTAGGGAGGCTATACAAAATCAGGCTACGGCCTGTCCCACATTGTGACAGATGCAAGCTCATGGGAAAATTGACACACATATTTTATTGAAGAGATGAAACTCAGATATGGAACTGGACGAAAAGCAACAAGCTGTCATTAACAGAACGTTAGAATCTTCGATAAAATTTTAGGACGTACTGCAACCGGACTGGCAGCTGTATCCAAGAATAGAGAATAACATCTGTATTTGGCTAACTGACCAATACATGCTCACGGATAAAACAGCAACGTTAGAATATTATCGGATGTATCTGATAGAGGAATGCCATTTGATCACGAAATTCAGAAATTACAGAGACACATTTCAGAATTTCTTATCCATAGCGTTACATGTAAGAGTTTAAATTTTATGAAACTACTTACAAGAAATTTCATTATTGTTATTAAAATTTTATTTTTATTATAACTGTTAATCTCATCAGTTTTTTGGTCTGTCATTACATCATAGTATGTAGATTACTTGAGATATAGAAGGAACAGGACTACAGGTCTCCACAATGCCCAAGGCTCCTCAGGGGTTTTGCATTGCTGTTTGGTCAATATATAGTTATCAAAGAAGGCATGCAAATTTGTGATTAAGTACAAATAGGTAACCTCGGAGAAAAATTTAGCTTATCAACACTTTTTATATCACTTTACAAGAGCTTTTTAGTTTTAGTATCCAAGAAGGCTTTAAGAGGAAAATTTATTTTTAGTTTTGTCTTACCTTCGCACTAATAACGAGAACACACAAGGTGCAAGGTTCTCCGATACTCTCATTGCACAATGGTGCAACCAAACTGGGAGCGCGGCGAATTCGGCGAGCGGCACTCTCAAAGTTGAGAGGTGCCGCATTCAGCAGACAAATTGTGGGAAACCGAAGCACAAGAGAAATCACGAAAAGAAACAGAGGAAACTGGAAAGCGTAACTTCGAGAAGGCGAACATGAAGCCATGACTGGGTTGAGATTGCGTGCTGCGAAAATCAACTCGCTAACCTTGGAGATTAACATCTTTCCTTTGACAGAATAATAAAAAAAAATTATTTTGCATTTATGGTCCCTGAAGTCGACGTCGATGAAGGCGATTTTTGCCGGATAAGAAAGAAAGGTGGTTAGCATCACTGCCTCCAAACCGCAGGGTCACCGTTTCACGGTCGGTTCGGCGATTTTCCTCGCTCGAGTACTGGGTGTTCGTGTTTTTCTAATTACTTCGTCTCATCTCCGAAAATACTGGCAGGTCGCTTAAGTTGCGTTTAATAGAGAGACCTGAACCAGGCGGCCGAACAATCCCAGGAGGGGTCGGCGGGCTGATAGTCTGACATGATCATTTTTTTTAAGTGATAGAAGTGAAAAACACTGCCACCGCAGAATCTCGCTTACATTCATCTGTACGACACGAAAACTAAATCTGGGCTTAACGTTCGCCGCGCTTGTCTGATTTTAACAACAGTTTGCGGCTACCGCGAATAACAATTGACCGAACCCTCATGTCAAATAGCCACATTTCCAAGACTTGTGCGCATAAAAATGAAAGTTTCAGTTTACGTTTTGTTTTTAGATTTCAACATTTTTTTTTCGTACAAAGACTTACTTACTGCGTATTTTGTGCCTAATTTTGCGTACATACTTTACGTCTACGAGCTTGACTACTGAGGTCAGTCTTTCCAAAGTTAAGGCCACACGAGTAATTACCTTGAACTGGCAGCATGTATAAATCGTAAAGACGACCATCAGTAAGGAAAAAAGTGTACATTGTCGTTTAATTACAATATACCTCAAAGGAATGCGTCAAGCGAAGACGTAAGATCGTGAGGTAGATGGTAAAAGCGATACGTCCCACCAGTCAAACGAGTCTTACAGGTGTGCGTTGCCTCCAAGGAAAATGGCTTACGTTAACCAAAATATTTTGCCCTGTACGTCGTGCGTGCTACATCTTACAACGACACCGCTGTCACTCTTCGAACCATCCGAGGTCACGACAGCACGCCCTCGCCGGGGGCGCTCGATTCCAAGCTAGCCTGTTCGGATCCTGGTTACGAAAGAAATTTTCACCGCCAGTATTTGGCCGTCAAGGAAAGAAGAGGAGATGGCGTAAGGTTCCTGATCACACACTTAGTGCCGTGGGATGGGAACTAGATGTTCGGCGCCTCCTTTGGCGTTATTCTGGTGGAGCAGAAGCCAGGTTTCGTCGTCTCCCTTCTTTCATCACCTTACAAGAAATACCTGACACCACACTATACGCGCCCATCGACGCAACAAATGCGTTAAATTTAAAGCGATGTACCAGCACAGCACTCCCGCTGTAGTTCAACGAAACGGACTTTCCTTGAAAGCCGCTCCCAAAATAAAAGACTCTTATATCGGTTCACAACATATCACATACTCAAATGCGAACAGGCAAACCTTACGTGAATAGTGGCAAAGTCAGATTCCTATGAATCACAAGTCCTAAAATTAGATTCAAGCTTAGTTCTTAGGATAATACGTATTTATATTTCTTTTGTTACATGTAACGTGTGTACCTAACGTGCGAGGGAGACTCGCCCACCAGAGATGATAAAAAGTTTTCTTCTCTGACAACGCAAAGTAGCGATCCAACTTCTCAAGGGATAAGCTTCATCTGGAGAAGAATAAATTTTAACTTACCTGTCAAATACCTAAATACTGAAAGCGTAAAAATCATAACAACTAGTGAGCAATGGAAGATGAACACGTGTAAGAAATTCCATGTGTGAGGTTTATATGTGTATAAAAAGATGAATGTCTGTGTGTTTTCTTTGAGGAGCAAAGAGCCTATGAACTCTGGACAAAAACTTGAGGCCACAAAGATGGCCCTTATGAACTCTGTAGAAAGGAATACAATGAGCATAATGTATAATCCCGATTGTAAACTTTGTAAATTTACTGTCTTAGTTTCTAACTTTTTCTGTGTATCTTTGCTTTAAGAATTCAGAATAAAAGCTCACCATATTTGTGTAACCTTAATAATCAAATAACAGAAATACTATGTTTGATCCATGTAAATCCGTAAAGTACTCAATCCCATAATGTTAACGGCGACATGTGAATCTTGATTTCCAAGATTCCCATTGAAGGCAATGTAACATTATGTGATTGCCATACCATTTTAAATGATTCACTAACCGAGCAGTCGCTCGGCAACAGCTACAGCTAGCAAATAAGGTTGCGAGAATGTAAAAAATGAACGTCCTGTGGCGTGACGTATTTATTGTGGAAGCGCCGTCAGAAATGCAGTGAGCTATTGACTTTGAAAGCCAATGCTCGAAAGGCGGACATAAGAAGAACGCTTTTACACATTCTTTTGATGTACGAGATTTTCTCTATGAACAGTTACTAACTCTTCTGTCTCTTGTAATTTGTGTCGGACACGTATGTCTTGCCGGACGTTGTGGCCGTGCGGTTCTAGACGCTGCAGTCTGGAACCGCGGGACCGCTACGGTCGCAGGTTCGAATCCTGCCCCGGGCATGGATGTGTGTGATGTCCTTAGGTTGGTTAGGTTTAAGTAGTTCTAAGTTCTAGGGGACTGATGACGTCAGAAGTTGAGTCCCATAGTGCTCAGAGCCACCATATTATTATTATTAAAAAATATTATTTTAGTGTAATATGAAAGTGCCATACTGCATAGCAGTAGATTTATGTGAGGAGCTATATCGTGCGACGTGTATCTAGACCTACACAGTAATGTAAGTTCGTTATCTATTGATTGCCATAAATTCAAAGTTAAATGGAACTCGTGTATGGACTATTTATTTAGTACAGAACCTATGTCTCATTACTTCATGACCATATGTATCTGATTTTCTTTTATGTTTCTGCAAAGTTTGATGGTTCACAATCACGAAATGTTTCGTCGAAATCGGACGGAAGTTGCACACCACGAAATATTTTCTCCGCATCTTATTCTACTGGTAAATCCATGATAAACTTCAGTCCTTTAGGAATTTCATGTTAAGCTATACAAAAACAATTTTGTTTTCAATAGTCATTTACCCTCCTGTGCAAAGCATCTTCTGACAGATCAGACGATTCAACAAGAAACAGACGCACACAGTCGACGTAAAATTCCTGACCAGTAAAGCTACTCAAAACCACTACAGTAACGTGCCTATTGGCCTAAAATACAATATATACCGTTATGTACATTTCTATGCAAATACATTTCCACCGCCGAGTATAGCTGTATGTTAATGCACAAAAGAAATCATATTGTTATACGGTCAATACTGTGTACCAGTTACGTTCCTTCCAGGGTAGGCTGATACAATAGCTCCATACTGAACAACCATATACAACGATTCCCTCGACGAAATCTCCGTACCCAAAGACTGGAAAGTTGGACGGGTCACACCAATATTCACCGAGCGAGTGGCGCAGTGGCTAGCACACTGGACTCGCATTCGGGAGGACGACGGTTCAGTCCCTCGACCGGCCATCCTGATTTAGGTTTTCCGTGATTTCCCCAAATCGCTCCAGCCAAATGATGGGATGGTTCCATTGAAAGGGCAAGGCCGACTTTCTTCCCCGTCCTTCCCTAATCGGATGAGACGGATAACCTCGCTGTCTGATCTACTCCCCCTAAACAACCCAACCCCAACACCAATATTCAAGAAAGGTAGTCAGAGCAATCGACTAAATTACAGGCTCATATCATCAACACTGATATGCAGCAGGATTTTGTAAGATGTATTGTGTTCAAACACTAAGAATTACCTCGAAGAAAACGGTCTATTGAGTCACAGTCAACACGAATTTAAAAATTACTGTATTGTTCTTGTGAAACACGACTAGCCCTTTACTCGCACGAGGTGTTGAGTGATATTGATGAGGGATTTCAAATTGATTCCGTATTTCTGGATTTCCGCAAGGCTTTTGACACTGTAAAACAGAAGGGGCTTGTAGTGAAATTTCCTGCTTATGGAATATCGTAACAGTTATATGACTGGATTCGTGATCTCCTGTCAGAGAAGTCACAGTTCATAGTAACTGACCGAAATTCATCGAGTAAAACAGGAAGAACTTCCTATATATACGGTTTGGGAGACAATCTGAGCAGCCGTCTGAGGTTGTTTGCAGATTACCCTGTCAAACAAACAAAAAAACAAACAAAAAAAATGTGGGTGAATTCCTAAGGGACCAAACTGCTGAGGTCATCGGTCGCTAGACTTTCACACAAGTTAAACTAACTTATGCTAAGAACAACACACACGCATGCCCGAGGGAGGATTCGAACCTCCGGCGGAAGGACCCGCGCAATCTGTGACATGACGCCTGTAACCGCGCGGCTGACACTGTCATTTATGCACTAGTAAAATCTTCAGAAGATCAAAACAAATAGTAAGACGATTTTGAAAAGATATCTATATGGTACGAAAGTTGTAAATTGATCCTAAATGACGAAAAATTGGAAGTCGTCCACATGAGTGCTAAAAGGAATCCTTTAAACTTCGGCTACACGATAAATCAATCAAATCTAAAGGCCGTAAATTCAAATAAATACCTACGAATTAAAATTACGAACAACCTAAATTGGAAGGAAGACATAGGAAATGTTGTGGAGCAGGTTAACCAAAGACTGCGTTTTATAGGCAGGGCACTTACAAAATGTAACAGATCTACTAAAAAGATCCCCTACACTACGCTTGTCCGTCCTCTTTTAGAAAACTGCTGCGCGATGTGGGATCCTTAAAAAACAGGATCGACGAAGTACATCGAAAAAGTTCAAAGAAGGGCACCACGTTTTTTTATTATCGGAAATATGGGAGAGAGTGTCACTGAAATGATACAGGATTTGGGGTGGACATCATTAAAACAAAGGCGTTTCTCGATGCGGCGGAATCTTCTCAGGAATCATCAATCGCCAACTTTCTCCTCCGAATGTGAAAATATTTTGTTGACGCCGATCTACATAGGGAAAAAATGGGACTTAACATCTGTGGTCATGAGTCCCCTAGAACTTAGAACTACTTAAACCTAACTAACCTAAGGATATCACACATCTCCATGGCCGAGGCAAGATTCGAACCTGCCACCGTAGCGGTCGCGCGGTTCCTGACTGTAGCGCCTAGAACCGCTCGGCCACCCTGGCATGCAAAAAATATCACCATAATAAAATGAATCAGAGATCGCACGGAAAGATATAGGTGTTCCCTTTTTCCGCGCGCTTTACGAAATTGGAATAATAGGCGGCCAAATGTGATTTGCCGAGTATCCATGTAAATGTAGATGTAGATGAACCTGACCTTCGGGATTTCCCAGCCGGCAACGCTTTACGGGTTTTCCATCATTTATTGACACTTGATGCTTTCGCTGAGGATCTCATAAATAGATAATTATTGGATCTGTCGCCGAACTTCTGTACCAAGTTAACTAGGCGAATCCAGCATCATATGATATTGTGCTACGTAATCGTCTCAGAATATGTGTCCAGATTCTGTTTTTACCGTGATGTTATATTTTTATGAAACGATTTTTTTCCTCTCTGTAAATCTACACTTCTTCCTGCGTAAGGCAATGCTTTACTACTAAATTCTCCACAGTGTGTGAGGGCAATGGTATTAGTCTATGGTCGCTGAAGAAATTTCGTTTTCCAGTCTCACTATTGTTTCGTCCTTCATCACTTTCCATGCTATGCTCCATGACAGGTCTACGTTTTATCCCGTAATTGCTTTCAGAAATCTGCTGCTATTTCTTCTGGATAACTGATTATTTAATTCGGTGTCGTATTTTTGTGCACAACTCTTGGCACCCAGGAACCTTTTTTTAAATTTATTTCTGCTTCAAATCTTCGTTGTTCGGTCTGGTTACCAGTCCGACTTATACAAATATTAATTCTGCCTCATTCTCATACTACGGCTCCCTCACACTGTTCGTGACTTTTCTTGGCTTAACGCAGCCAGTGGCTGTTAAGCGTCATGTCTCCTTCATAGTTAATGTTGCTCAAATCTTTCAAATGGTTCTTAGCACTATGGGACTTAACATCTGAGGTCATCATTCCCCTAAAACTAAGAACTACTGAAACCTAACTAACTTAAGGACATCACACACATCCATGCTCGAGGTAGGATTCGAACCTGCGACCGTAGCAGTCGCGCGGTTTTGGACTGAAGTGCCTAGAACCGGTCGGCCACCGCGGCCGGGGCTCAAACCTTTCCATGGGCGCTTTTTTAGACTTACGCTTTCTGTGATTACTAAACCTGCATCTGAGTTCACCGGCTCAAATACTAGTCATCTGTTTAAAAGAGCGCACTGGTCTCATGGAGCGTTGTACTGGGTGATTACAATCAAAGTACAGCTGCTCACTAAGGTCCGGTGTGGACTGTAACTGTCGTATAGTTGACAGGCTTGGCAGATATTCTAATGCGTTAATGCGGAACCGATTTACGCTGGAAAAAGATAATGCCAATTTTGACCAACAGGCGTGATTCTAGCGCTGTGGGTGCAAGGAAGACGTATAGAAATGTTTCCACGTGTAACAGATTAGGTACGAGTTGTGGGCACAACAGATCAAACAAGTGAAATTTTATTACACTGAAGAACCAAAACTTGTACACCTGTCTAATAACGTGTAGGGCCCCTGCGAGCACGCAGAAGTGACGTAACGCGACGTGGCGTGCACTCGGCTAATGCCTGAAGCAGTGCTGGAGGAAACTGACACCTTAAATCCTGCAGGGCCGGCCATAAATCCGTAGGAGTACGCGGGGGTTGAGATATCTTCTGAACAGCACGTTGCAAGGCATCCCAAATATGGGCAATAATGTTCATGTCTTGGGAGTTTGGTGGCCGGCGGAAGTGTTTGAACTCAGAAGAGTGTTCCCGAAGCCACTCAGTAGCAATTCTGCACGTGCAGGATGTCGCGTTGTCCTGCTGGACTTGCCCCAGTCCATCGGAATGCACAATGGACATGAATTGATGCTGGTGATTAGACAGGATGCTTACGTACGTGTCACCTGTCACAGTCGTATCTAGACGTATCAAGAGTCCCATATCAATCCACCTGCATACGCCCCACACCATTACAGAGTCTCCACCTGCTTGAACAGTACCCTGCTGACATGAATGGCCAATGGATTCATGAGGTTTTTCTCAAAACCGGCAAACGTCCATCCGCTCGCTACAATTTGAAACGAGATGTTTTACCGGATTGCCGGAGTGGCCGTGCGGTTCTGGGCGCTACAGTCTGGAGCCGAGCGATAGCTACGGTCGCAGGTTCGAATCCTGCCTTGGGCATGGGTGTGTGTGATGCCCTCAGGTTAGTTAGGTTTAATTAGTTCTAAGTTCTAGGCGACTGATGACCTCAGAAGTTAAGTCGCATAGTGCTCAGAGCCATTTGAACCATTTTTACCGGATTCCTGATATTCGCAGTACACTCGTGGAATGGTCGTACGGGAAAATGTCCACTTCTTCGCCACCTGCGAGATACTGTGAGCCATCTCTCTTGCGCCGACTATAGCACCAAATTAAATCTTGACAACCCGCCATTATAGCGGCGGTAACCGATCTAACAACTGCGCAAGAGACTTGTTGTCTTACATAGGCGTAGCCGACCGCAGCACCGTATTTGGCCTGTGTACATATCTCTGTATTTGAATATGCATGCCCATACCAGTTTCTTTGCGCTTCATTGTAGTAATCGCTGCTTACGCAATTTGTTCAACATGAGCATCGGAGACGCTGTCTAGATGTTGTACAGTGCCCGATTCGCATTTGGTAGTCATAATGGACGCATTAGCGCGCGTATCAAGTTTCGCTGCCATACGAAAGTTACAGTCAACACTGTACCTCGTGAATACCCGCCCTTTAGCCATAAGCACCGGTTATGTAGTGTAGTGCTGGTCCTGGGAGGTCAT